>NW_010261922.1:0-12468 GCF_000690775.1 Eurypyga helias
TCCCTCAATGCCCTCGGGTGGATCAAAAAGTGCTAGAAAAGCAAGTTCATTGGTTAGATGCACTCAGTAAAGCAAAAGAGTTTTTAAAGTATTTTATTATTGTGGAAATGTGCAGAGAAACATCGCTGTTTCTTTTCAATCACTTAATTACATAGTATTTTTCTTTGCAGATTTTAAGCCTTACTCTATGCAGAAACATCTATGTAACATATGACCAGTTTCATAAGCTATGAAGGTATCAGTCAGATTTCACTACACGAGAGGCTAAATTACGTAAGTAGTTTTTTGTTAGTCTGGTTAAACCATGCGTATCTGCTCTGTGTATTCACATGTTTTAATCTATAAAGATTATTTATAATATTGTATCCAATTATTATGACGATTGAGAATAGTGTTACATTGACATTTGGGATCAACCCAGTTGATTATTTTATTATATATAAGCCATGAAAATTCACTTTTTAAATTTATTGTAAGAACTTAAGTAATTTTAAGGTCAAGCATATGCTGTCAACATTACTTTTACAGCGTAATTTTTAAGATAAAAGATTTTATTAAAAATCTGAGTCAACATAAGAACTTTGGAACAGAAAATCTCTTCTTCAGATGACTACACAAAGACAGTGCACTCTGTTACTGCCTCTAGGCTTGACCACAGAAGAAATTTAAAGTATTGAGTGAATGGAACTTCTCAGAATCTATAGCCTGATTTTTTCATATCCTGTATAATTTTCTAAGAACAATCCTAAAATATTGAGAGGCCATACTGATGGTAAAACAGCCAGTAGGGAGTTATATCCAACCTTATCCCAAGATCCACACAATGACCCACAAAGGCATGCAGTCATCTTAAATATTTATTGTCGTCCACTTGACAATGCTGGATGTAAACAAGCTTAGCGAGGACAGTCACTTTACATTTAATTTTTTTTTTTTTTACACTCTCTAAAATAATTTCCCAGCCTTCTAAAGAAGTCTTAGATTTTCTGTCACCCTCAACAGATTAGCAACCCACCACTATTGAGAGTAGGTCAGTTGGTCAGTACTGCGATAATAGCAACATTTTTTGGATGGTAAATTTGGCCCTAAATGCTGTTCCACTGAGGTCAGTGAACAAAGAGAGTCTTCTCTACAGGTATGTTTCCCTGCAAAGCTAAAAGAAACCTGTACTACAGAAGTAGAGAAATTCATGTCTCGCTGTGGATCTGGCAAAGAGCTGTAACTTTCTCATTCTTTGTTCATGATTCAGCTCATTTCTGAGACTGTGTCTGTTACCAGATCAGTGTTTTTTTCCCATCCCCCAGTTCCAGGTAAGTGCTACAGCCAGACCCCTGCTCTGCTCTGAGGTGAGGTGCAGGAAAACATCATTCTTCCTCTTCCCTGTTTTTGCAGGTAAGACACCAAGGTTTTGAGGCTGGAAGGGAGCTTGGGGAACCAAGAACCTGAGATCCCATGAGACACTCGGTTAACTGCACGTGTCCTCTGAGCTGTTGTCACCTCTGTTGCCAGAGATCAATCCGTCCCAGCTGTGCCCCATCCCAGAGCTCACCTGGCTCAGTCTCAGGTTGTTGTTGTCTTTGAAAAACCCTCCTTAGACAAACCAGCCCATGCTGATCCTACCAGATTGTTTTGGGGAAGGCATCAGCCAGTTTTGTCCAAGCTCAGTAGAGGACACAAAGCTTCCAAGATTGCAAGGATCTCAACAACTCTGAGCATTGTCTGAAGAGACATACCTGGGCAGAGCAAAAAACTCGTTTTGTACAGGTTCTTGTCTCTCCCAGACCCAGTTCCAGGTGTTAGAATCAGGTACAGTTCTCTAACCTTACTGTCTTTGTGGCATGGGAATTACCATTTGACATCACAGCATTGATCCACAGACTGGTTTGCACCCCAACCTCCCCTGTCTGTTTGTTCTCTCAGGCCATAACACACCATAGGTACATCCTCTGCATTTGTTATGCTGTCTAATTAACTGCAAATGTTCCTATTATCTGTATAAAAGTCTAATAATTTTTCAAATCCTGCTAAGCCCTTTGCCTCAATTAACTTCTAGTAATCAGTCCTAATAGATAATTACACATTGCATAAAGGGTGTTTCCTTCAAACCATGTTTAAACGTGTTGTTTCCCAATTTCACAGGCCATCCCCTTTCTCTTGTATTATGAAGCCCATAAAAAGAATCCACCACTTTACATTCTCTCTCTATTTAAATTTGTAATATTTTATCTGTCTCTTAGTGCCTCTTGTTTGTCTCCTTCCTAGCATGAACTATCTCACGCTCTCACGATGCATAATCCTCAGGATTTGAGCCCATTGCCATTAAACTTCAATTCAGGATTTGTTTTGGTTTTCTTTGTTGTTCTTAGATGTGACTACCATCATTTGGCACACTCTCAGTTTACACCATCATTTGGCACACTCTCAGTTTACATAGCCATATTCTTCTTTATCTTTTTGTCTATTTTAGCATTGTTTGATTCCTATTACTGATGTTACATTATGAGCAGAGATTTTCATTGCAGTTCAGATGGTGAAAAAAACATTTTTCCTGCTTGCTGACAGTCACTTTTGATTCCAGCAATCCCTTGAAGCTCTGTTTAATCCAAAATAGATAACATTATTTGTCATACATAACTGCAATTATAAAAATTATGTGACAGGCTTTAATAAAAGCACTTTAGATCTTAGGGCTGCATGTTTTTTCTGTTAAAGAGGGTTTAAAATGTTTCAACAAAACATTTTTATTATGAAATTCAACTTTCATTTCAAAGGTTTTGCCTTTCTAGAGAAACATGCAGTGTCAACCTTTCTGTGTGTGTTAAAATCACACAAAATTGTGACAAAAATGTGTGTGTGAGAGATAGAATGAGGGAGCAAGGAAAATTGGCAGTGCTGTAGAGTCAGGGCTCTTCCCTGAGATGGAGAGTGCCAAGTTTGGTGCTTGGCATGGGTGCTTGGATCTCCTGTCCACCAGGAGCTCCTGGCATTTCAACAAGATCTTGAAAGGATCCAAACTGCTCAAACACCTATTTTTCACACACAATACAATTCTTGGGTTTTGTCAGTCCCATCCCTTAGAATCTGCTGTTGTGCTGAGACTTTCACAAATAGGCATTTTCTTTGCAAAGGTAGCGCTTATTTACCCCTGTTATGTTGCATTCATCACCGTGTTTTATAATTCTTATTTTGGTTACTGCTCCAGTTAATTTGCTCGTTTCTGAAGAACTGGTTTCTCTGGTTTTGGTCTCATGAACATCCCTGTAATATTTTTGAAAGAGAGGTACAGCATTTACTGCCATCACATTGTTTGGTACAGAAACTGATTTTAGGACACTGCTTCATGTTTCTATCCTTCTTTTCTCATATACCTCAGAACTGCTACCCCAGAAATTCTGGTAGCCACAGAATTATGTTAAACTTTATTTATGAATCATAACTACTATTTGTAAGAAGTACACAAACATCTCCCAGCTACCTTCTTGCTTTTCTATTACAGACACATATTGATGGACGTTTTCATTTTTACATGCTGCAGGGACCAAAGCGAGAAATGATTTTTAGATTTTTTTTTTCCTTCGTAGCTGGCTAAATAAGAACTAAGGGAAAACTGGCAAGGTATGTGAGTTCTTGGCCATACGGTTAGCGCGGTCTACATGGAGAAACAGGCTGCTGTACAGCTGGCAGCAGGGTTGACATGATTCAACGAGTCTCTGGTGCCAAGAGCGGGCTCAACAGCAGGGATGGCAAAAGTCTGCCCCAGACATATGATGCTTTTCAAGTCGGAAGTGCCCTGAGAGGAAAAGGTGGGAGGAGGGCAAGCAGCTGCTGAGAGTCAAGGAATTACAGCTCAACCAGCATGTACGGTTCACGCCACTGGTTGTCTGGAGGTGATGAGATGTTGATGAAGGTGGGTCTATTGTAACTTTAATTTGCTTTTGCTAACAGCCATGTAAATGGTATGTGTAATCGTAACACAAGGCAACCTGAGGGAGTTGTATTGCTCTGAAAATCCAAGCTGCCCAATGCCTTTTCAGGTACCTAGGCAGTACCTTACAAATACACCTAGTGTAGGGACTGAGTAGATTCCCCAAGCCTGCAAACACTGCCCAGTCTACACACTTAGGAATACCGAAGAAATTTCCCCAACAGTTTCTCAAGTTTTACCCGATAAAGCATGAGGACAGAAGCTGGTATTTATGACCCTACAAGATGTGAAACCACTTCAGATTTTGGACGAGCGTGTCTTTATTATAGTCACAATAGTTGTGGTTGTTCTCTCACCACTGCAAATACACGCACAAGCTAAAGCTGAATTTCATCTTTCTGGAAGGGAACTGATGAAGACTTCATTTTCACCGTTGCTTGCTTTGCTGACCTTACCCTTGAAGGTGGGAGTACTGAACTGAAGACAGTAGAGGATGAGCTTCTGGATGTTGTGTATGCTGTATGTATAAGCAGCACAAAACTTGGCTCTCTGGACTTCAGAAGCCTAATCAGCCAAGTGTTGGAGCTGCAACCCGCAATGTAATTTGATAGGAACATACCGTCCTCTAACTTCTCACCTTTTCAGGTGCAACCGTACCTAATCCCCCTGTGAACAGTAACAGGTGTGTTGCAAGTGAGCTCAAATTCTGGATGCTAACCGCTTCTACACCAGCTTGGTGTACTCAGTTCCTGCATCTGCAGCACTAGTGGGCCTTCTCAGAGGCAGACCTCCTGGTTGTGCTTTCCATGGTTTTCCAGGCTCAGGAGTGCATGTGGCTGAGTTTGCCAGAGCAGAATCTGCAGTTCTCCTTGCCCTGAGTCCTTACACATGAACCTTTCATGCCAGGGGTGTACAGGTCTCAGCTTTAATCCCTGACTGAACCTGGCAAAGTGACATAGAAGAAAGAAGCCTAAACTTGACTGGAATTTGCTGACTACTAAAAGTGTTCATAAATGTTTATAGAATCTTAAAATACTGAAAATGCTTTTGATATAAAGTACCAAAGAATTACTGAAATTCTCTTAGGTTTTTGTTTGTTTGTTTGTTTGTTTGCTTTCCCACTAAGTCAAGAGCTAAGAGTTCTGAAGATAAGCCCTTTCTATCAACTCACTTCAACAGCTTCTTGAAGGTGTGATATTACAGTTTTTGCTCAGGCGTTTTCTGTGCACAGTCAGGGACCGCATACATGCTCTGGCCAGCAGTGATCACTGGTTTGCTGCAGTTTTAAGCAAGGAAAATGTAACAGGTCCAACCAAGTTTTTGAGAGCAAAAGCTAGGGAATGCTGTGATATGGACAAATAAAAGCATCATGTTCGTCTTGCTGAAATGATCAAGTGAAAAAAAAAAACCAACAAAAAAACCCACTAAACCAAAACTCAGAACAAATTAAACTTTTTGCTTATTTCCAAGTAGGATAATTAAAACCAATAATGAGTTAATGGAAAAGAAAGGATAAATGTAGGTATTGATTACAAAAATGGCATGGAAAAATAAAAAAAATCTATCATTACTTTTTCAGACATCCAAGATGAGTGAATCCGAGGCTCAGTTTCGTCCTCCATCTGAACCCTTTCATCTCACTGGAGAGAAAATGCTTAAATACATATCAGTACGGAGAGAATAAACTCCTGGGTGTTTTAGGAAGCGTTTATGCATGGTTTGAGACAACAGCTTCAGTGCATGATTCAGGGTCCCACACAAGAAAGCTTCAGGTGGAGAGACTGAGAACACGTAACTTATTTCAGCACATTCAAACTCATCGCCTGTGGGGCTGGAGGTCCAGGTGCAAATCCAATTAAGCAGAGAAAAGAGCAAGACCTAGGCCTTCTGGGTTCTTAGCAAAAGCTCTTACTCCTGGAAAAGGGGTGAAAATCAAACAAATATAATTTTTTTTTCCTTTTTGCAAATAAATAACTCATTACAAAAATCAGAACTCTCTTTTCATGCTCAGATATAGTGTCTTAATCCTTTTTTTTCCATAGGAAATTTTTCCATAAGTTACTCAGAAATGAAGACAAAATGAGCTGTCTTGCCAAGGTGGATGTTGGCTAGTTGTGCAACAGTTTCCTTAAACACAGGTCATTTCTGGGAATACCAGACTTCTGCCATTTCAAACCAGTTACATAGCTCCCCCTGGAATAAAGCAGTCTGCTACCTTAAGTGTTATCATTCACTTGTAAACATGCATAATACTTTTGTAAAAAAAAAAAGAATACGTCTCTTTGTCGCATTATAAAGGACCTTATAAACTTTAATGATAATATGCAAGCTGCCAGAAAGTACCAAGAAAGTGAAATTTCACTGTTTACCACTTCTGGGTGATAAATGCTAGGGTGGATATTCTCAGGCATGTCTGCTAGTTGCTGCTTGAAGCCTGTGCACTTTTACTCATTCATTGACTAAACACGGCGCGGGTCATTAACCTTTATGTTTACACACATACACACACATAGGTACACACGCACCTACCTACACACGCACATACCCTGAACAGCTGGGCTTCTGAAAACTTTAAAGCTATAAACATTAATAATTAATTTGCTCTGGCAGCTATGCTATTTCCTTCTAGGTCTTTCATAACATCTCCTAAATGCCTCCTCCTCACCTTTCTCATCAATGGGAATTGTTCTGAGGGCACACCCACCTACCAGCACAAACGCACGCTCACACACGCATACGCAAACACACGCAGAGTAAACTGGAAATGGCAAATATGCCATTCAAGAAGGCTGTCATGGAAATAAATTTCCAGGGCACCGAGCAAGTCACTGCATACTGAAAAAACAAAGGGTTGTGCTTTTGCGTCGGCTGCAATGTCCCAGCTCCCTTTGCTCGCTAAGACAAACACACAAAAAGTGAACAAGTCAGAGAAGAAAGTGTAACTTGTGAAATATTTTCCCATTCCACCTTTTTATTAGACAAAATAAGTAAAACAATTATTTTAAATTATGGAAACACTTTGTGTGAGGGGGAAAAAAAAAATCAATGAACAAACACCTGCCAGCTCTGATAAATGCCAGCTGAGGGATTTAAGATCAAGCATTATGACTTCAAGTGTCCTGTTTCACCTAAGATGGTAATGCATATTCAGCACAGGCTGGGAACCATAAATTTAAAGGTATTTGGGTGCTTAACTCTCATGTTGTCAGGGACATACGTACTCTAAGTAATTGTTTTCAATTGAAATTAAAAGTCTGAAAACAAATTAAAACCACCATATCTCACCATATCTCCCTGTTGATTTTAGCATAATTTCGTAAAGTCTCCAGGGCAATGGGTCTTCCTACCAACAGGAGCCATATAGCATATTTGCGTGATCAAGAGCCATAAAGAACACACCAGACATAGGAGATCCAAGGAGAACAGGAACATGCGGGCTGATCCCAGGAGGAAAGAGGTTGGTTTGACCAAGGGTCCCATTGCTTCACCGTGGGATGTGAAAGGGACATGAAAGACCAGTGCTGGGGTCTGCATCTTCCTCCCCACGCTGGGGTCTGGATTGCCCCCTGGCCTCGGCTCCTGCGTAACCTCAAGCATTCAGCATTGTTCTCACGTGGGCGTCTTCTTCCAACTGCTTATGAGCCATGTGCAATTGGCCACTTGTGTTCCAAAGCTGACAGTGAGACAGAAAGAGAGGGAAAGTGTGTCCTTTAGTAGGCAGCTCATCCCAACCATCTGCACTTAGTGCCTAGAGAAACTAGCCTCACGAGGTTGTGGTTAGCCTACATGAATAATTTCCTGTGTTTTATTAGCTTGAATTCCTCATTCTTTTTTCAGCTTGTAAGTGTATTAAAAGGAAGAAAATAACAGCTGCACAGAGGAAAGCTGCACTGTGTTTTAGCCTTTGTTATTGATGTTGTAGGTTTATACTTGAGCATTAATAATTGCTGTGTTTATTGTTTCTTTGCAAAATAAAGAAGACAACCCTTTCCTGTCTCACAGGGGTGCAGTGGCATCTAATGAATTCTTCTGTTGTGTTTTCAGCTGCAGGACAAAATGCTGTGCATAATGGAAAAAGATAGCGCTTTCAAACACTTTTCTGGAATTGTGAATGTTCTTGTGGACCATTGTTCAAAGAGCTATGGTGGTGGACAAACAGACACAGACAGTGTAGATGTGGATGGAAGGAAACCACCAGCTTTTCTTCTGACAAAAGCAATGCTTCTTTTCTTCTTCCTTTTTACACACCCGGATGTTATGGCTTATGTATTTCTTTAATGGGTCACAATGGACACAGTGTTGTAGATTCCTGTTTCTCCTACCAGGCTGTATTTTCTCTGGTTATCACTCTCACAGTTAGCTGATGGAAGGAAATGTGGTTTCTTCTTACCCTGTCTAACATCTAGTCTATGCATCACCATGGATTCACACCACACACCTACTCTTTTTTTCCACTTTTTATGTTAGGTAACTAGCTAAGACTACTCTAAGAGTTAGCCCAAGGGATCAGAGAGAACAGTACATATTTCTAAATAGGATTGAGGAATTTGACAGCCATTAAGAACATCTGTAGATATGCTTCTGTCCCCTTCCTGACACACAAATTTGTGCTGCCTGTGATTGCCTGGAGGGACAGGAAAGCCTCCATGGCACACACCCAGTTCACATCTGGTCAGATAAGTTTCATCGTTTTCAGTGTGTTGGCCACAGCAAGAGACATCAAGACTGATGGGCAATTTCTGTAATTGCATGTTTTTGTGGAACTATTAGCCAGCGAGTAGGATTCCTGAGGGGGAAGAAGTGTGCTGTCAAAATGAATTAAAAACAACTCTGGTTTAATTAACAAAGTGAGACTGCACTGCAACTATCCAAGTCATTTTACTGAACACGCACTTTAAGTTCCACAGTCTAAAATAGGAAAAGGCCCCTACACTTGTGCAAATGAACATTCAGGTCCCAGCTGGAAAGAACAGAAGCCCGCTGCCTCTGCCAGACTTCTCAGAGACTGTATTTTACTCATCCTCACCTCCAACCCACTACAAGGGCAATAAAGATGCCCTGATCAGAGAGATTACTTCCATTGTCATGCTTAGTCCTAAAGCCTTGACTGCAGAGGCACAGAGCCTCTGTAGGAAGCTGCTTTGGTAGGGAGACCCTCAGGGAAGGCACAGGCATTACTGGCTGTTGGGAAAAATATCTAGTCCTGGTATAGAAAATCTGTATTAGGTGCATACCTGTGCGACCCTATATTTGCCTATACCTTGTCCATCACTGCCTTCTGTTTCTTACTTTACTTTGTGCCTAACTGAAGCTTTGAATTCTGTTCTTCATTAGGAATAAAACAGTATCAGAGTGCATGCATCAAATATTGATATAGAATTTTCCCTAAGACTTGAACTGAGTGTAAGGGAGTTGTTGGGGGAATAAGGTTTTGACTAATAATTAACTCTGACATGCTCTGCTTTTATAACATGGGCAGTGTTTTGTACTGGACTCTTATCAGGTAGTATGTAATTCAAGGATTGTAAGCATGCATTTTGCTCTCCTTTTGCATCCATCAGCCTGCTTTGCTAAGATTACTAAAAAGCTGAATAGCAAAATGTATGAGATGGTATATAAAAAGCAGAAAAAGTGAGAATATTCATTGATGGAATCATAGGGAGCTCAAGCTGACAAGGAAAAGGATCTGATGAAATTAAACATTGGTCATGTGAACAATTCAGATTAAAATAAAATCAGACCTTCCTTCTTTAGTTCACTGCTTCATGGAGAGCAATTAAGGAGGCACGGCATGCAAACATTCCTGAGCATCATCCATCACCTGGCTAATCTGCCTGCCAACCTGCCCAGCTGTACCTTTCCACTAGCTGTTTCCTCTTTCTCTTCCTACCTGCCCTCTCTACCCAGATTAGATCCCTTGGGAAGGAAGGAAGGAAGGAAGGAAGGAAGGAAGGAAGGAAGGAAGGAAGGAAGGAAGGAAGGAAGGAAACAGTGTGATAAGAAAAAACAAGGAATAGTGCCACATTTCCTTAACACACTGCAGGTGTGTGAATTTACAGGTATGGTTGATGATGACTTTTCACAGCTGTCAGGTTTTTATCACCATCATCACAAAGGTTAATCCTAATGTTTCCATTTGGAGCAGTGTCTTCCTGATTTTCTATTTTAGAACATTCTGATCCTTTCTAGGACTCATTTTTCAGGACAGGAAATTTTTTAGATCACTAAAGGATCAGGAAGGAACAACATCAGCAGCATTAGAAACCAACTGTGTGGATATTAGATGTGGCGTTTCCTGAAGTACCTGCCTTTGGGTGCTGCCTGGAAAAGAATGATCCATTTTAGTCTGATGACTTAAAGTCTTTCTGTTTTTCCCTGTGGCATAGTATCTTCACCATTTGTTTTCCTCACCTTATCCCCAACCAGGTTATCTGAGACAATAAATAGGAAATGGTTAATATTCAACTACAAATTCAAAAATGCTCTCGCACTTGAAGCATGTTGGGTATGATAAGGAGTCTGAAAGGAATCAGAGGAGGCTCAGACGCACAAATGCTTATGTCAGTATACTCCCACACCTCAGAGAAGCATCTAGTTATGTAGAATATCCCTTTATAGACACACTCACTCCCATTCCACAGACATCTGATAGCATCCTACATTTTAGCATAGGAAATAACACAAGTGAGTGTTACAAACAATAGGAGACAGAGAAGGATGACAAGCATAATATTTCCATAGTGCATGCCTTAATGTAGATAAACTGTAGGAATCCAAATCAAGTGAAGCTTAATTTCTTATTGACTAACTAATAATGGGAAACTCCACTGCCATTATAAGGTAGTAGGTTCCCCGAGGGTTGTGGCAGAAGGTCCTAAGAAAAGAGCTCAGGGAGGAGGAGGTAGCAGGCAGCTTCCTGAGATGTACTGGGAATGTGTTCCTTGTGCTGTTCACAGTGGGAGAAGAAAATACAAGGACACCAAAGACGACTCGTACCAGCACAGCAGGGCACTGACAACAGAGGGGTTTTAAAATTGGATTTGCTTTGATTTATCTCTCCTATGGCTCTGCCAATCAACCAGGACTGCCTGCATGCCAGGAACTACTTCCTTGTGTTCCAGGTGGAGTCCTTGAGCCTTGTTTGCCACGGTGCCTGTCTGCTGGCAGCTTCCTGCGAGGCCCACAGCTACCGAGGTCCTTCTATTCATAAGGCAAAGAGGAGGCAGTATGCAATGTTGTTTCTCATCTGCCCTTCTGAACTCTGAACTGGCATTTACTCTGCCTTGTTTTACAGAACATTGCTCAGGCCTGGTTAATCCCTTCTTACTTTATCCAAATATCTGGCTATCTGGTTTCCTGTCACCCTTTTGTTAGCTCAAAGATTTTTATAGCCTATATAGAAATGGGACTTGACGATTGATTTAGGGTTAAGCAGGTCTGATCATAAAGACATTTTGTCAGGTATTTCAGGATATTTTTGGTGCCTGATAGTCTGCAAAATCTCAGCAGTGATTCATCTTGAAATACTGGAGTATCTTGTTTCCAAAGAAATGCATCAAAAGACCAAAACAAAACAAAAATCTCATATTGATTATCATCACACAATAACTGTAAAAAGATACATAAAACTTGAATATTTGTGATTAATGGTTGAAGTAGATAAAACTCTTAATTTGTGCTCCTGCTATTCCCTCAGGTTGTGAGGAACAAAGTTAGATGTGATCACACAGCTGAACCTCAGGCAAACGCCTTGTGATGATTCATTGATGCTTATCCAACTGGAATATACAAAATAGTGAAGAGGAAATGCCAGACATTGAATTGGGAAGCTTTCATTTCATTTTTTAATAATTATAATTCTATGTCAAAGATTTGTTTTTAAAATATGTGTTATTATTTGCAAAGATTTTGCATATTTTCTCCTAAAGAGAGGAAGCAATTGATTTAAACCACAGGCCCTCTGTTACACTTCGGTAGAATAAAAAAATCCAGTCCTTTTTTTTCCACTTCATTCAGTTCCAAAAGTAGAGAACTCAAAAAAAAGCACATAGATCCAATGGGATAAGTTTACTAATTAGATTACTTTTGTTCACTCTTACCAATACTATAGGACTTTTGGGAGGCATCTTCTTGGGTAAAACACTGCCAAATGAAAAAGAAGAAAAGGCCATGTGCATATAAGTAAGGAGGTAGGTTTGATATCAACCCTGATCTTTTTGGACACAGCAGGAGGCCTCCAGCTGCAGAATGCAACATAGTAGGTTCAGAGGAGGCAGCCTTCAATTCATGTCTATGTTACTGACACATAGATGATTCTAAGTTCCCAGATCCAGATACCAACTGTCATATTGGGGCGGGTCAGATGCAAAAAAAGCACCCCTATAACCAAATTCCTCAGAAGAAAAAGTGGGAATAGAAACTAGACCAGGCATCCTCTAGGTATTGCACCAATCTTCAGTGTCACATCCCAGATACAAGGCCAGGACACCAACCTGAAAATCTCAGCTTGTTTCCCTTCACCCTTGGAAGGCTGAGAAGAAAGA
>NW_010261922.1:12499-14861 GCF_000690775.1 Eurypyga helias
TGATGCTGTGGCTTGAAACAGTCATGCAGCTGTGAATCCCCTTTTTACCTCTGTTTCAGCATCTTGGTTCAGGCAGCAGAGTGATTCTGGTGTGCACAAGTTAAATTCCCCTTAGAGGAAACTAAAATGCTATCGCCATTTCAGAAGTACTCCAATGCTCCATGGAGACAGTGGTGAGCAAGGGTGTGAGCCACGTTGTTACTAGGTGTTATGTAAAATATCTGTGCTGTATGGAGACTCTTGATTCTTCCACAGATCCAACAACACCATAGGGCATCTCTGCTTCCAGGTAAAGGAACAAGTGCCACCCTGTCTATTTATTTATCAACAACTGCTATGCCTCAGCTGTTTTTGCAAATGGCCCCTCACCTTTTACACAAGAATCTCTGTGGTTTCTACCCTTCCCCTTGGTTACCGGTCCAACCTTGTCACTGTTTTGCTTTCTCAGCTTGCAATCTTTGTCTTCTCTGTCAAAGTATCACACACCTGCCCATTCTCCTAGAAGATTCACAGAGACCTGAGGAAATGACATCTTGCAGAAAACTGTGAGATGAACAGGTTGAAAACTACTTGGGCAGTATCAACAGGTTGCTAGCAATGTTGCATGAAATCCAAGAAGAAAAGGGTCGTTTTTCTGAAGAAAATAACCACACTTCAGGGACAGAAGATCTGTGTCTCTTTAAAAGACAGCTTTAAAAGTTCTGTTGTTGCGAGTTCATCACAGCAGTTGTGTTCCCTATTTGAGCAGGCAGCCTGCAAACAGAGGATAATTCATGGGTCTTGTATTCCTGGAAGAAAGTGGAGAGACAAAAAGGTTCTCCATCATATTTACAGTCATGCCATCACTTCTAACAGATGGTGTCTCATGACCTGGAGAGAGATGGGGAAGTGGACATATGTTGGCATCAGCAGCAACTCAAGGAGTCTGGTTCCTGGAGGGAGCACCCAGTAGGCTTCTGCACAGCCCCGATAACATGCAGCTCCAGACCATTCCTCAGTCTGACAGGTGATAGCAAGGAGTCCATCAAATCTGTGACAAATCCTGAGAGGATGCCCCCACTGCAATCAAAAACTTCATCTACCACCTCTGGGAGCCAGAATGTCTTGGCTCAATGTACGCACATTCCAGGCAGTGAAAACAAAGCAAGGGATCACTGTGAGCATGGAGGAAGCTTTCTGCTCTCACTAACAGCAACTCTCAGCTTCGCCCCTCTCAACACTTGAGCACTTGAAGCTGCTTGCTACTCTGCCTTCCCCTGTGGCAGAGCTTCACTGTCCACCAAAGACTTTGTCTCCTGCGTCAAAGCACTGGACATGGCATAGAGGTAATTAATCAATACCCAGTGGGCTATTGAGACCTTGGCTTCCCCTGTCAATCAGAGGAGTCTGTCAGGGTAGAAAAGGGTCTGTTCCAGCACTCCAGAAAGCTGTGCACGTGACAGCTACTGAGTGGTGGGGAGGCTGACCACAGACAACAGGACAGGATGCTGCACCCTCAGAGGCACAGATGCACTGACAAACTTGCTTTCCTCTCCTCCAAGAGCCCTCCCATGAAGGTGGGGAACAGAGGTTACCTCATCCTTCCCTTGCCAGCCCGTCTCAATGCTGCTGTAAGCAGAAGGCTACAGAGGCCACCTCAGAGGAGGGTGTAGTGACTCAGACTCAAGGGAGCACGAAGGAAGGAGAAGAGAGAAACAAATCAGAATTAGAGTTGCAAGGATTATTCTAGATGCTTAAAAGGGCCAGGAGCTCAGGAGCAGGAGCAATGGCAACAACAGCAACTCCTTCACCTTTCTTGAGACTATCAAGCCCACGTTCCTGGGATTTTTTCCTAAAATTTGAAAAGAATGAAGGAGGAATAGGAGAGAGTTTTGTCTGCCATGGGAGAAGAATCTTCCTGCTGCGGGCTCCCTTCCCCCGTTCAGGGCCAGAGAGCTCTACTACTCCAACCCTTCCCAATTGTCCCATCCCCCAAGCAGCTTCAACTAACAGAGCCTTCCACAAGCTTCCCTCCCACCAGCATGTCTGCTGCCAGCTCCCTGCAGTGCCACATGCAAGCAAACCACCCCTCTCCTGTCAGAACTTTGCTAAGCAGCAAAAAAAACACCCGCCCACTGCCCCTTCCACCTGCGCTGCATGTTTACTCTGGCTGTTGTGTCCTCCAGAGCAACTACTCCAGAAAGGACCTGTGAGGGCAGGAGACACACCTCAGTGTAGGGGAGGGAGAGTTTTCTGAGAGTTATTCAGTCAAAGCACATACTGATATGCTGAAAAGGTCATAGAAAGCAGAGAGTGATAGCAAAGACTTAGCTAGAGTAACCATGTTTGCTGATAAGGGACAGTGCATTGAATCATAGAATCA
>NW_010261923.1:0-1488 GCF_000690775.1 Eurypyga helias
CACCCCCCCACGCGCTCCTGCACCCCCCGTGCCACGGCCCCGGCACCTCTCATCCTGACCAGCACCTACGGCCTTGGGTGAACCTAACGCACACGCCGGAGCTGAGCTCGCCCGGGCCACGAGGAGTTGGGAGTGGGGACCGAATTTGGCAGCCTGGATGCTTCTCCACTTGAGAGGCTTTGAAAGGGAATGTATTTTTGGAGCATTAAAGATCAACTGTTTCTGACTCCGGCCAATCCCTTTCAAGAGCAGCACCGAAGGAGGTCAGTGGGATGCGGCTGGGCAAAAAATATTTTGTACATGACCATCATCTCTCACCCCCTCAAGTATTTACAGACCTGAGAGTATTTCCTGCTGTTCCCCCCCGCCGTGGAATATTTGGTGTCTCTGCTTTCCTCAGCCAGGATGGTGCAGTGCATCTCGGTTCGTGGGGGAGACACAAAGGACCACCCCGGCGCTGCCCTTCGGTGCAGAAAATAAAAACCTCGAGCAGCGTTTAGTCACCCAAACGGCAACGGATTTGCCCGGGAAGCAGGGAAAATGGCAGCGCCCGGTAATGAGAAAAGATGGGGGGTGGGGGTGGTGAGGAGATGGGGTGGAAAGAGGGAGTTTTATTCTCCAGGGGTTGGGGTTTTTTGTGATCTTCATTCACCATATTTAGTAGGCTTGTGCCTTGCCCTTGCTAGCTCATGGAGAATTCCCCCAAGTGCTTACTCCCACAGCCCAGCAAATGCCTCAATACACATCATGGAAAAAATACAATCGACATCTTCACTCCCACTAGAGAAGGAATTCCAGCTTGCCCGGCACAGACCGGGAGTATGTGCCTGGGAGAGAGACAAATACTGCTTCATTAGCTCGCCTCAGATGTGGTTTACTCCCCAGATGACCTGGTCAGGGCTGCGCAGCACCTCCCTCCCTTCCTTCACCTAAAGAACCGCCTGACCTTTGGTCCCAGCCTAGGGACAGGAATGTGGGTCCCTTAACCCTTTCCTCCAACGTCGGTGAGCTGCTCTCCGTGTGGCTGATGGTCCCAGGATTTTCCGGGATCCAGAAGTGCCGTGAGGGGTAGGAGCAGAGCCCTGCAGAACGGCTTTCTTCCTGCGGTAGCTCGGGAAGGACAAGCTTTGGTGCTGGAGACCCACGTCTACCGCGTGCAGGGCGTGGAAGCGAGAGCGAGGGCGGGTTTTTTGCACCTCTATTTCGGAGCACAAAACTTCGGTTTGGGGAAAACCCCAGAGTACTCGGGCCATTTGGGTTTTCTCAACGCACGTCTGAACTGAGCACAATGACACACGGGAAACCATTGTAGTTTATCGAACGGCAGATCTACGCCTGAGACAAGGTAGAGCAGAGCTGACCGGAGGAGCCGGAATGAGACTGGTGCAGAATTCCGGGTGATTTCGCAAACGGGACGTGGTGTGAACGCAGCAAGCTTCCCGCTATTGCTGTTCCCGGGGCCGGTCCCACCTCACCCCAGCCCTGGGA
>NW_010261924.1:0-873 GCF_000690775.1 Eurypyga helias
TGAGCCCTGCGGCCGGCACCCCTGCAGCCCTCGTAGCCCTTCCCCTGCCAAGGGCACGCCCGTGCCCGCTGCCTCCTCCAGGCCGCCGGAACGTTTCGTGGTCCATTGCCAACCCCCTTGGAAATGACCGGTTGTGTTGCGTCAAGCTTTTCTGTGTGGCGAGTGGGTGCAGAACGCTGCAGGCTCCAAAAGTTTCTTATTTATAGTGTTTCTACTCAAGTCCCCCGCGCAGGGAACTCAAAATTGCTCGTTTTGGGAGCCCGGCTGTCTCCCGGGCCGTGCTGTTCTACCCCTGTGCTCTCCTTGTGCAGTAGCCTTGGTAGTTGTGTTAACCTCCTTGTAATGACGGTGACAAACGGAATGAACCTTCTTCCCCTTTTTTTTACTTTGTTTCTCCTGCTTCCACATCTAAGAGCCGTGTTGTCTCTCGCTGGTTTCCCAGGGATTTGCCCGGAGTGTGGAGGGCCGCGTGCCCTGGCTATAGACTCTTCTGTTGTTGTTTGTAGTAAGTCAACTCTTAGTCTTCCCGCTAATAAATATTC
Organism: Eurypyga helias; assembly: GCF_000690775.1. Lineage (NCBI taxonomy): Eukaryota > Metazoa > Chordata > Aves > Eurypygiformes > Eurypygidae > Eurypyga > Eurypyga helias. The sequence goes on from NW_010261924.1 coordinate 543, forward strand.
AGTAACAAACCAACCGCGTTCCAGCTGCCGCCTGGGAGCAGCTTCCCCTTGTGTTTCTTTGTACCGATTCCCCTGACTTTGTTTGGCTCTCTCGGCTGGATGAAACGTGTCAACTTTTGCTGTGGCGAGAAATTAAAACAAGGTACTTGGAGTTCTTCTAAGGCAGCCCCGTGTGTGATGCTGAGCTCTGGGCTGGGCAGCGTCCTGCCTTTCCCACCTCCGCTGGCTCCTCGGGCTGGCTGCAGCGCGCGGCATCGCGGGCTCTTTCTGCTCCCTGGGCCTTACGGTAGGGCCCGCGCCCGGGTTGGACGTGATCTGCCCCACGGGCTGC
>NW_010261925.1:0-2354 GCF_000690775.1 Eurypyga helias
ACCCACCGCAGGCTTCCTTTTTGTGACTCAGTTTCACCAGGAGCTGCTTGTTCATCCATGCAGGCCTCCTGGCGTTTTTACCCGACTTCCTCTCCATTGGAATACACAGCTCCTGAGCTTGTGGGAGAAGGTCCTTGAATAGTCACCAGCTTTCTAGGGCCCCTCTTCTCTCCAGGGCTTCATCCCATGGAACTCTGCCAATCAGTTCCCTGAAGAGGCCAAAGTCTGTTCCCCTGCAGCCCAGGGTAGCGAGCTTGCTGCGCACCCTCCTCACCTCTGTAAGGATCACAAACGCCACCATTTCATGGTCACTACAGCCAAGGCTGCCCTTGAGCATCACATTACCCACCAGCCCCTCCCTGTTGGTGAGAACAAGGTCTGGCATGGCACCCCTCTTCTGTCACTTGGAGAAGGAAATTGTTATTCCAGGAACCTCCTGGCTTGCTCATGTCCTGCCGTGTTGACCCTCCAAACTTCCACGAGGTGAAGTTTTTTGCTAACCTGCCTGTCTTTCCTAATTTCTTCCACATGTTTCTGTTTCTATGACTTTGACTTCAGTCAGCATAAAAGTTGAATAAACTTGTTCAGTGTGATGCTGGCGTGAGGGTTACCAGACGTACATCTTGGGCTTCAAGTGTCAGATAAGCCAAATGATATTTGAGAAAAATTGCAAACTATATGCCTGCCCTCTCCAGACACAGCTGGCTTAGTGAGATAAATTAGGGGGAGTGGTACATCCAATAGACACCACTACTGTAATACTGTCATGCTGCAGGACTGTTATGCTGAAATCTGTTTCCTGGGAGATATTTGTAGGGAGCTAGCTCCCCGTTGCTTTGTCCACCTCTTTCTCACAGAGACTATATCCTGAAATCCCTCTGCAAAATATGAAGTTTCTAGATGATTATCCCAGGTGAATCTGGTCATATGTGAGTGGAGCCACAGCATGGCTCTACTACCACCAAAGGGAATATTACCATGGAAGTCTAAGGAACCTAGTGGCGAAATGAGTCATGAGTGAGTTTATGTCCACAATTCTCTGTGCCCTTTCCTCTGTATGTTCCTTTAAAATGCATTTATATTCAGGAGGTATGCATATGAGGGTGGTGGCTATTCTTAAAAAAAAATCCATTTGGTGGAGGGAGTGAGTTATATTCAGATGTTACCAATCTATCCCTTGGAGAAGGAAGTTTTCGCCGACGAATTCCAGGAACCTCCTGGCTTGCTCAGCAGTACAAACCACCTTCACAATTATGTCTAACATTATCTTAAGCAACTTCTGTAAAGGGACACAATTGACAGTATGAGAAATAGAAAAAGTATTTTGGTCACAGCTCTTTGAGTAATATCCAGTCCCACCCATATATATGACCCTTGCTATAGACAAGTAGCGACTTAAAGACATACTGGATTACTGCTGTTTGTTCATAAAGGTCAAGAAAGAGTTTTCACGCCCAGTGTCGTGGTTTAACTCTGGCTAGCCAAATACCATGAAGCTGCTCTCACAAATCCCCCTCCCCTCCTCCAGTGGAGGAGGAGAATCAGAGGAAAAAGAAATAAGGAAGCTTGTAAAATTGAGATAAGATCTATTTACTAACTAAATCCAAATTAATACATACAAATACTACTACTACTAAGTAATTAAAATAATAGAAAATAAAACATATGATGCAATATGATACAATTATGACACAGTTTCTCACCACCCACTGACCAATGCACAACCAGGTGCTGAGTAGTGAGAGTCAGACCCACAGAGCCTGAGAGCTGCAGCCCGAGAGAGATTGCAGCCCAAGAGCTGCAGTCCAGGGCCAGAGCCTGAGAGCTGTCACAGCAGATTCTGAGTGAACCCGATCAGCGATAGCACGACCGGGAAAGCTAAACAAACCCACCAACTCCCTCACAAACGAGCCAGTGCAGGAGTTAGCAAACAGATAACGCAGGAGTCAGGGGGAGGGTCAGCAAGTGTACGGGAGCGAACGAGGGAGAGTAAGGGAGAGAGTAATGGCTCCCGGACCCCCTCCTCGCCTCTGCCCCGAGCATGACGTACTATGGAGGAGTAAACAAGCAAGAGAGTCAGGGAGAGAGTAATGGCTCCCAGATTCCTTCCTTGCCTCTGCCCCGAGCATGACATACTACGGAATTAAATACTTCCTTGGTCAGTGTGGGTCAGCTGCCTGAACTGTGTGTCCCCTACGCTGCCTGTAGCCAGACAGCGAGAGCTGGGAATGCAGCTGCAGTGTCAGAAGATGGAGAAAGACCTTGAATCTGGTGCAGGCATTGCCCAGCAACAGCTGAGACCTTATCTTTTACCCTTTTCTCAAGGTAAATCCATAGCATCATAGAATCATGGA
>NW_010261926.1:0-10481 GCF_000690775.1 Eurypyga helias
TGCGCCCGCCAGGGGGCGCTCTTGGCACTGGGAAAGCGCTCGCGCGCCGCCGGCGCCCCGCACACCCGCGTGGGTAACGTGCCGCGCCAGCCCCCGTGGTGTCCTGAGGCTCTCCCGCAGAACCTTAGGAAGTGGTGTCTCCCTCCTGTATTTACCTGCCCAGTGATTAAGACGAGTAACTGTTCATGTTACAGCTTTTAACCCCTAAATCCGCGCCGCGAGAAGGGACGAGCAGCGCGGCCACGCGGAGCGCGATAGCAGCTGTGTAAATAGTGAGTGATCGCTCGGGTGGGAGATGTAATATTTGAACAGTGTCAGTCAGAAATATGACCTAGTTTTAGTTTACTGACAAAGCAAATCCTTGTATAGGGAAAGTCTTACTACATTTCTAGTGTCTGGAGAAGAGCACCTGCTTTTAGGCTAATGTAGGGGGAACCAAACAAAAAAGAAAAACCCAAATCTGCAGGAAATCGCAGTGGGAGAGTTGTCCTGTAAGGGATTTTTTTTTTTTTCTTTTTTACATACTAAAGAAATGTGCTCAGCTGAGAACACTGTCTTGGGTACAGTCAAAACAGGGTAGGAGAACTCGCAGTGCACTCATGAAGTATGGCGCTACATTTGTGAAAGGTGAAAATTCCATTTCCTACCGAGATCTGCTGATCTGTTGTCACATAGGTATGAGGATTTTTGAATGCTCATGAGCCTGGTTACGATTTGAACTGGATGACGTGAAGTTGAAAGGCAATGTAGGCCATTAGCATCACCCGCTGACATCCAGTTTCTGTGGGAAGACATGTTAAATATTGGTGAGAGAATGCCAACATTCAGGGAAGATAATTGTGTTAAATCTTCTTCTGGCATTTTCAAGCTTATGGGAGCAGGTTCTTCCAGCTCTCGAGAAATGCCAACACTTTCCCCATGAGTTTCTACCTCCTACCTATGCTGTTTTTAAAAGGAGAATGCTTGTTAAGCAGAGTACAAACATAGTCAAACAGATGTTAATGTATTAGTTTTGGAATGCAGTATTATTCTGGGCCTCTTGTGAGTGTTGAAACAGACAGTATTTTATTCTTAATATCTGAGCATGCAGATTGGTGGCCTGTCTTTTAGGACATGAAGTTGTGGAGGAAATCAGTCTCATCCTCACCTTCCGAGTGAACTATTCTTTGTATTGCAAAATTACCGTGTAAACAGCCATAAATAATCACAGTACTAGTGCTATAGCTGCACAGTCCTGGTAAGTTTGAGGACATTTTTCAGTGTCTATAAAAATGAATGATTGCTTTTAGTAAGGTATTTAACATCCAACCTCTATTTTTCCCTGGTAATGAGTTCTGTGGCCTAGTAAGCTAATGTGTTAAAGAGTATTTGCTATTAATTCACTTGTTTTGCTTCTTATCTGTCTTTCAGATTCAGGGACTGCTCTTGTTCTTCCCCTCTTCACAGACTTCCAGGTCTGGAAAGGACCTCTGTGATCTTGCTTCAGGGCAAGATCAGCTATATTGGTCCTTTTGGATGGATAATTATTTAACTAGTTCTTAGCACCTTCAATGAGGCAGATTTTGCAGGCTAAACTGCTGTATTTCAATACTGTTTGAAAATGTTGTCCTTATCAGTCTAGCTGAAACTTAATCCCTTCACTACTTGTACTGTCCAATGGGCGTGAAGAACAGTAGCCTTTTAGGTATTGGAAGTGTATCACCTTGTCACCTCCCCTTTGAAGTAATCGAAGTATTTACCCTAGCCCTTCCTCATAATTTTTTAAAAATCTCTGGTCTGATCATCATTATTTTTGCTATTTTAATGTTCTTAGTCAAACTGCCAGTGTGATGAGTGCAGCCTTAGGTTTTCTTTACAAACCAGCTAATCCCAAATTTTTCAATTGGTTGTATGTACTCCAGTCACAGAAATCCAGTTCTTCTATTTGTTCTAAAATGGGGATATCAAAACTGACTTTGTACCATTTGCTGTCAGTTTAATAGCATCTTCATACTTTCAATAGTTGCCACTCCTTGCACAATGTGAATTGATCATTTTATTTGCTTTAATCATTACTTCACTGTGAACTGGAACTGCAAAATCCATGATTTTTTTTTTTTTTTCCCTTCTATCAGAGTTTGCAGTTAACCTGGAAGCTAGCAATAATAGTTTGAATTACTCTCTTCTGTATGTATTACACTCTTCAAAATTTCCTTTCATCTTGATGGGCACTGTTGAGTTTGGGATTGATATTTCTGTAGTACCTATCCATCATCTTTGCTTAACCAAAATAATTAGATGATATGTTCACATGTTGCTGCTCTATACTTTACTTTGAAAAGGGAAGAACACTAGTCTAAGGAGTTTTAAACATAGCAATAAGCACAAAACAGTGATGGTGTTTTTTTTTTTTTTTTAAAGAGGAGGAATCAGAAGGTTTTCTAACTTCTTGATCTGTCAAATTGAAGTGGATCTTTGTTAAGAAGCAACTCACCTTTTCCTACTTGTTTTACATTACCTGCTTTTCACCCTGAATTGCACCAGTTCTCTTTTGTTTCACATTTCCTAAACCTTTATTTTATATTTTGCGATCTGAGGCTCAGGCAAGCACAACACATAAGAAACGATCAAAATGTTAATGTAATTTTAAATTACTTTAAGTCCAGCCTTAGTGTACTCTCTTCCTAGAGAATGACCTTCATTTTTGTCCCTGCTGGGAAGAAATCTTCCTTAGGCAATTGTAGGCCATAATATGCCATCGGTTTTTAAGCAGAATCGCCATTGATTTCTTCAGGGAGTTCCACTTAAAATGCGACATCACGGCAGAGCTGACTCTAGTTACATATACCAAATGAAAGGATGCAGTTCACATACGTTCCTGAATCCCGTGTCTAAGCTCCGGTGGCCACTAGAGGGAATGAGAGACCCCAGACTGTTTCCATTTTAAAAGAAACAGTTTTGTTGTGGTGTGTTTTTTTTTTCTCATTAGTTTTAGATTCATCTCTAAGAAATAACTCCTAATCCCTACTAGCTCATCTTTTTTATAAGAACGTTAAGTACAGGCATAAATGTTTGTAATTCTTAACTCCACTGCATGTTTTCTAGCTCTTCAACAGAAATCAGGTTGATCCCACAAAAGGACTTGCAAACCATCAGTAAAAGAATAAAAAAAGAGATTCTGATTAAAGAGGTGCGGGTTTTTTTCCCCTCTGAGAGCTCTAGAGCTACTGGCAAAGTATTGGATTAGTGTTGCAAACTGTCGGGGGCTTCATTTATAATACTGTCAGACTGTTTATGCCAGCCACTAATGACTACGGAAGAGTAGGCATTTTATGTTACTGAAAAATCTAAATTACATTCCAGACAGGTTGACACTGATGCACCAGAGTGCAGGTTTGCGAGATGATAATTCCTAATCTCAATAGAAAAGAGGTGTCAAATTCAATTTTACTGAGGGACTGATTGTAATTTACCTTTTAACTCTAGGATGCTACAGAAACAATCCACTTGATTTGGCTCTTGAAGTGCTTTCACTTTTTGTTCTGCATGTACATAAGGACGGTGTACATAATCTCATGTGTTCCTTTGAGTTTCTTCTTACCTGTTCTGTGTAAGCATGACTTAATCTTACACAAGCTTAGTATTTTCTGTGTTGTAGCTGTCATTAATCCTGAAGATGCATCAAGAACTGAGTATGGGGATGTTTGAAATAGATCAGTGCTCCAAGAAAGGCGGACTGCCTTTGGGGAAAAACAAACAAACAAACAGTATGATTTAGGCTTGCAAAAGGGTTAACAGGACAGGGAAAAAAAAAAACCAACCTTCTGGATTGAAATATGTGTCGTGAGACTCTGTAAAGCCTGTGTATTTTGAAGAAGCTGGGGGAAAAACTATGTTTTGAAGGTTAGAGTAACTTAGGGTCCTACAGGTATTTCTATAGAAGCTCCATAGGAATTCTGTGATGGGCCAATCAGCAGTATGGTTTGTCCTTCACATATGCAGAATGATGTTATGTGAAGTGGTTTAGGATCCTAAAAAAAACCAAAATCTGACGTTATGTTCTGTAACGTCTGTTGAGGTTCATGCAAATTCCAGTCCCAAAGAACAGACATCCTGAGTATAATGCAGCTAACACCACAAACAAAAAGCTTGGTCTAATGCCCCTATTGAATGGGGAGGAGGAGTGATATTAGGGAGAAAATCCCCAAAAGAAATCCCAATAATGAGAGATTTTGGGGTGTTTTGATAGCAAGCTCACCCCTTTTCATCATTACACTAGCTGCTGGTGTGGCCTTTTCAAGATGAATAACGTTACACTTAAAAAGAGGCTTAGGATGAATTTACTCATAAAACAATCTTTTATGAAGTCTTTGGTATACACGGTACTTACTGGCACTGGACCACATAATCTAAAAGAAATATGTGCATGCCCTAAAATAAATAACTTTAGGCTGTCTTATGACTTTCAAAATACATACTAATTTACAAAGAATAGGTCTAGATATTTTTTGTCCTGAAACAACTTGCCTAACCTCAGTATTTGTCTAGTGTATATTTGGATCACTTGTGAATATTAACATGATCCAAATTGTTACCCTGTGCAAACATTTACTAAGGCAGTGTGAGGTATAGTCTGTAGTTTGATGGAACTTAAAATGCCAATTAAAAATGATGACTTATTTAATGCCAACAGGCCATACCCTGCAGTGCTTACTCAAGCAAAATTCTAATTGACTCCAGTGGGAGGTTTCCTGAAATAAGAACAGGGAAGAGAGGAAGAGGCATAAGCAGAGGCATGACCTCATATTACTTCAGGCATCATAAGGGGAAGCATTTCATATTCGCAGGCACCAATGAGGAACCCGCCACACTTACGGACAAAGACTAGAAGAGCAGGGATTTCTCTACATATCCAGAACTCCCTGTAAATGTAGCTCCCTTTAGGGAATGTTTTTGCCACAATCTGACTTTTCATTGGAAACTACTGATTTAATGATGATGAAATAACTTGGGAGCTTGTATGTGTTCTCCTGGGTGGGTGTGGGATGGTGAAATGGAGGGTAGGATGGAGATAGCATTAAAAAATACCCACAAAAAGTCAAATTTTAGGAGAATGTTTTTATTTTTGAAATGTCCATATGTAGAAATTTTATTCTAATTTTATAAAGTGAAAATGCATAAATATTTGAACTAGGGACAAGGTATCTAAAGAAAACATGAAGTTGCAAACAGCTGAAAATGTAATTTCCATCTCTATTAGGCTTTATTTGGGGACCTTCTGGTTCTCCATGTCACACTCCCAGCAGCCAGAAAAACTTGTTCTTTTTATAGTGAGCTAGTAAGGTGTCAGGAACATCATCCAAGTGATGATTGTTCTGTTTGTTTTCCTTCTCTGTCCATTGTTTGACTATTACTTAATGGGTTTTTTCAACTCAAAATAAACTAACTGTGTAAGTTTTTGGTTGTTATTACCTGAGATGTGTTCACTAGATAGGCAAGTTGGAATTGTTTCCTCTGGCTTCATCCCTGGATTTATTCCTAAACGCTTTTGACAGTACCAATGACTCTTGAGAGTAAACCTGATTGATTACTGTTGACTGATAGATTAGTTAGTTTGGGGTTTTTTTGGTGGGTAGTAAGTTATTCTGTATTCAGTGTGTACCTATAAATTATAGTGTTTTAGTTACTTTATTTTTAATAATTGCTTTAATTTAGTAGACTTCTTTTACTACCGCTACATTTCAATTGGCAGAATGATTGTACTGCAGACGAATGCACAATGAGAGGTGTGGTAAGATGCTAACGCAAACTAGTTGGAAATACTTCAAGAAGTTTTGAAACCTAAGACAGAACAATTTCATAGACTTGACTTTCTTTTTATATCTACATATATGTAAATGATAAAAGCTGAAATGTGGCTGTCAAATCCATTTGTAATGGATTATATACCTCCCTAGTAACTGCTGTTCTAGCTCCTCCACTTTGTTCTCAGAAAACAGAAATGTTTTAAGAATCAGAAGGGCATGAAAGTTAAGCTTATATGGTCCTTCTGAAGAGCTTTGCCATTTATTGCCAGAAATACTGTATTTTTCTACTGATTTAGTCTATCATTGTGAGCGAGTGATGTGTTCCTCAGATTTACTGTCTTTATGACTTTATTTTTAAAAATGCCTTTTGAATTTTGCTAATTATCCTGAGAGGAAATTAGATGATCTCTAAATGGGATAAATAAATTGTTGTTGAAGTGCAGCTATAGTTCCAATAATGGAGATGTCAGCTGTCATTTTGGTGGTAGAGGATTAACCAGCGGGCATGGACGTGTCAAAGGAACAGGATTGTTAAAGACACACATTCAGTGCAGGTTCATTTTTTATCCTTTGTAGTCTCCATACAAGAGGAAAAATGATAACTCTGCATTGGAAGTCTGAGCATTAAACTTAGAGAAGGAGCAACTATAAATAACAACTCTGTTTTTATATATGACATCTCCGACTCAGTGGTATCTTTCTAGCACAAAGAGTATTGAAGTTATCAGAAACCCATTTACCTTTGATAAATCTTGTTTCTTTTCCTCCTCTTCGTGATCTTGTTCTTTAAATGGTAGATATTTAAGAGGAGTGTTCAGTTGATTTAGAGCTCTTTACTCAGCGCCATCTGAGACTAAGTTTAGATCACTGGAAATCTTAGCATTAGACTTTGACATCAATGGTGCTGTATTTTTCAAGAATTATACTCTTGTAAGACTTTGTCCTAGATCACTGCTAAAAACAAGAAATGAGTAGTTAATTTGTTGGTTTTCTTTAGTAGTAACACAGCTTCATTGTGACTAGGACAATTGTCATGCCAGCAGCAATAAGCTGGACAATAACCCTATATAGGTTGTGTTTAAAATATAGTTTTCACACTGATGTGACCCTGTGCCCATACAGCAGCTTTAAATGATGCCAAAGATTTTCTTAACATTATGCAAGTCTGTAACGTTTACCTGTCTACATTTAGATTCTAGTATTTAATATGCTTAAAAGCTAGCAATTTTAAGAAGTACATCTAAATGTTTACTGATGAATCCTTTGATTTTAAGCTACTAATTTATTTTTCTGTCAGCACACTTTTTTAGTAAAGGTTGTAGTTGGGTTTTGTGCCTCTTGCATAAGGAGAGGTAGGTTGTGAATTTCACAGTCTAATGAAATTTGGCACCATTAATATAGTGCACTGAAACGCAGTACTTTGGTGATCAGTGAAAACACCCCACACTGCAATTTAAATTCACTTTAAATTATGAACAAGCTCTCACCAACAATTCGTTTGTAGTACTTTTTCAGTATTTCCTTATCAAACATCATCTACTAAATAATTGTGTGTCTTTAAACAAGGAAAGGGAATGGCAAGAAACGAATTGCATTGCAGGCCTGTAAGTTGGATTTAACTTGATGGTGGTGGTTTTGTTCTGTCAAGAGTTGCGTGTCTTTTAACATGGAGTTCTTAGGTGAGTTGACAGCTCTTGAGGTGCCTAGTAATCAGGGAATGTTTCATGCAACAGACCTGGTTTTGTAGATCAATTTTTCTATTGGATTTTTGCATTCTGTATAATTTAATTTATTGTATCAAGAATGGATTTAAATGGACTTTCAATCCAGGGCTGACTTTGATCTGTCTCTGACTTAAAACCTAAACAGCTTTATCCTTCTATCTTTTTTTTTTGTGGATGTGTAGTAGTTTCAAGTGCTTTGAAAAACCAGTGATTTAAATATTCTTTCTCCTGATATTTTTGTTGGTTCCTGTAATTCAACAATGTGATGGTGAAAACTGTGCAGACTTTTAAAATATTTTTTAATGGTTGACTTCAGTGAAAACTGTATGAGATTTTCTTGCCTTTAGCAATAGCCTTTAGTTTCAGCTGATTTCCACTAGTGTTCTTTGGAGAGATTGGGTTTGAGTGCATATTCAAAGCCTTAACCGTGTGCATGACTGTCTGCAAGGCAAGTGTCTGCCACAGTGCTTCTGCTGACATTAGAGACCAACAGTGATCATAAAATCAAGGGCACTCGTGTGTTCCAGGTCAGCAGCAGATGTTTCTGGGGGCCAAGATATATCCAGCTAAAACATGCACCTTCTGCAGCTGTATCTTATGGAAGATCTTATGGCCACTTAGGTAGGAAACTGTCTAAAAACCACTTGAAAGTTACCACAGTGGTCCTGCCTAGCTGATTGCTGAAGTGCAGAGGGGTTTGAGCTTCCAGAATACATGTAAAATATTAGCCAAGCTAAAACCAAACATGACTGTCCAATATTTTATACATACATTGTTTTCCCTGAAAGTTTCCTGGTTGGTAAATACCCTGTGTGTGGTCCTTATAAAAGATGTATTTGTTAACAAAAATGCCTTTAAATGAGTTTACTCTCCTGAAATGCAGCGTGTTTCCAAGACCTATGCCAAGTGAAATGTATCCTACCAATAATGACTGTAGGGAGAACAAACAAATAACAGATTGAACTGTGCTTGTGGCAGTCATTCAACACAAAGGAGAACATACATGGAATTTATTCTCATTATTACTTTCAGAGCCTGGGCACTGGTGACTGTTCCCTTCTGCTCTGGTTGTGCACTCTCGCTGTTTGATCTTTCCTATTGAGCATCCTTTTATGTTTCTTAGAGATTGGAAATTTTTGTATTCTAGATTTATTCAGTTTAAAGAAGAATAATTACATTTGCTTCATAGTTACTATGTCATCTAATCCATATTAAACACTGCAACTATACATGTAGACTAGTTTCCAAGGAAACGGCATCCCCTCCCCTGCCCCGAAGTCCTCCTGGAAATTTTGAAAGTGAAGTGTCTCACTTCAGTCACACCCTGTTGTTGCCATCCTAATCCTGAACTCAGATTCCCAACAAAATTATAGCTTTATAAATGTTTGCAGTGTCGTTGTGAAGTTTACCATGCATTCCAAATGATTTAAGATACTTAAATGGTATTGGAACAAATTATTGCCTTCATTATGACAGACAACAGATGAGTACATTATACTACTTAGTCTCAGCTTCTTTAACTAAAATACTGTGATTGTTTTCCATCTAGTAGTTCTGTAATTACTCCTTCTTTATGTTCACTGTAAGAATTAAGATGGCTTTTTTTTGGTCTCTTTAAATGGCACAATCAATATAATTGTTGGCCATTGTTAGGAAGATGATCAATTATTTAATTATTTTCTATATCAATGTGAGTAGAATGGCAGTTTAAGCCAGTTAAAAGTTGGCAAACATACTTCGTTACCTCCTATAAGTACCTTGGTGCCTCCCCCTTTCTTACTGTTTTCATTCTGGTGAAAGATTTCTATTAATAAACTTTGAGAAGTTGAGCATATTTACAAGATTGCTGCTAGGGTATAAGCTTGTAATTCTGAGGAGTATCAAATACCTAACACTTTCATCACTAGATACCCACTTGGGCTTATGGTTATAGAAATGCAAATTTGATGCTTCTATTAAAGAAAGGATCAACTAAGGTTTTAATTAATATGCATTGGTACGAGATTCTCCCTCTGGGGATTGCAAAGGTCAGAAACAGTGTTGCTGCAGTTTCACACCACCCGGAAGGGTGTCTGCAAAACTCCATCATGCATGTGGAGCTTTTTGGTTGTATTTTTGGTCCCACTGTCTCATTTTAGTTGCCTCCTTGTTCCAGTCTTTCCAGCTATGCTATTTTGCTGCATGTGGTGGGTGGATATTCCAGGGATCAGATCTGAGGTGTGGAGGGTCTGCTCCAAGCAGCTCTGCTTTCATTGGTATGTTGACCAAATTCACATTAATTTTGGATCAACTGCCAATAAACCAGAAAATTTTGTCCACTGAACTATTTGCTGTGAGATCCAGCAAAGACTGGGTGTCTAGAGTTCCTCTATATTTTCTTGGTTAAAAAAAGGCATAAAGTCAGTGCACTGATAAAAGATGATGATGAAGAGAGCTGTGATCTGAATTGGACACTGTGCAAGAAAGGATTGATAAATTTGAAATTTTTTTCAAATATCTTTGTATTTTTAAGGATGTCTTTTGAGTAACCAGTACATGCTGGGGCAAAATGTCAGCTTTCTTACAGATGTAGGATCAGGTACCTTTGTGAAGAGAGGTATTTAATGACACACTGCTGGTATTCTACCAGTGCTTTGCTTTTGAGGGCGCTCTCCATGAGGCAATGCATCTGCATAGAGCTGCAGGCACAGTGGCTGTCTGAAGCAGTTGAATCTGGGACCAATTGCTCCTACCACTCGATGCATGGGCTGCTCTGGGGCTGTTTATGCTGGAGCTAGCTTCTGAGGACATAAGCAGGGATGTGGGGGAGAAGGGGATGCTGTTCTCCTGGAATATTGAAATGATCCCATGTCATCAAATTAAAGTGTTTTCATAGAAGAATTGTTGAGGAAAGAAACCGGTACTTAATGTAGGCATGTGCTATACAGACTACAGAATATCATAAACTCATGGAATGGTTTGTGCTGGAAGG
>NW_010261927.1:0-25134 GCF_000690775.1 Eurypyga helias
ATATATATATATATATTCACCTTCGTTGTCAATTGATACTCTATTTTTTAATGCAAACACCTTCCTGTCATACCTGATAGCAGAGCCTGATGAAGAAAGTATCTGAAAGCTTGTGTCCTTTTTCCAACTATATCAGAAAATCAGAGAAAATAGCTACTTTCATAATCCTTACTTCTCATAAAGTCTCATTAGATCTCCCTTACAGCAATATAAATGATGCATTATTATTATTGAGGAACAATGTATGTAAGTCCATTTGGTTTGGGACCTGTGATCATAAATATTATTTCCTATTTGAACCCTATTCGTAGGGTTTATCATGCGTTTCCATGGTAATGAAATGTAACTTCCTAGTGACAGGTTTGGGGTTTTTTTTATTTATTTTGTTTGCTGAAATGGGATATACTGCTAGGCATATATTGTTAAACCACGACAGCATTCAAACCAAGATTCTTGTACGAAAGAAACAGCATGAGCTGAAAACACTGATTTCCCATACGGGTATGGTCCTGTGCAATGTCTGTTGGTATAACCACATGTGGAGCTCCGCACGCTTTTAGCGACTGAGGGGTCCTCTTTCTGCTTATACAAATCTGATGACGGAGGAACCCAGGAGGAAGAAAGGTGCCAGACAGGAAGCAAGCAGCGTGCTCCCCTTCCTCCAGACTGCAGGGGTACTTCTTACCTGCAGCAAGGACAGCAAAGACCTGAAGTAATTTTGACACAGGAAGGACAGATACAATTGTAAGTCAACTCAGATACAGAGTAGGTCGACCCACAACCACACCACTGTCCAGGTACCAGAGATGAAGATGAAAGAGTACGGTAACTCCAGTAGCTTACTAAGTAGAGACCTTTTTTTAATCCTCCCATCTTGTGCCAGACTAACCAAACTATGGCAACTATAATCAAGAGTTCTGTTAATATGCAGGCTTGTTAACTCCATCACAACCTTTCAGTATTACCCTTTAAAAAGTTGCAAGAAATGTAATGCAGAGAGCCAGTTTCTGCAGATTTCCATTAAGGAAAACCAAGGAAGTGACACAGAAAAACAAACATACATATACACTGACAGAACAATCGGAAACTACCACCAATGCTAATATTGGTGCCCTTGTAGCAACTTCGCTAGACCAGGGTTCAGTTTATTAACTTAATGTTTATGCTATTTTGGGATATACAAATTATCTTCATTCTAGAATTCAAATCTTTTCTGTTTAAATGTATATATTTTTCTGGCTTGAGAAAAGTTCACAACACATTAAAAATAATGGGCTTTTTTTGAAACAGAAATAAAATTAATTGCATATACAGCACTATTAAATCACTAGAAACGATATATGGAAAACTCCAAAAGTCTTCAGTGAAAATTATACACAAAAAGAATTGTCTACCAGATAATTCTGCCCTCAAATAGTAGTTCTGAACAGAATTGATTTCAGTCACTTAGAGTGACCTAAATTTAGCTTCTATGACATTCATCTCGTATTCAGAACAATGTGACTTCCGTATGCGCATGCAGAAACACAGCAGCTTGAGTGGGACTCTGTACTCTTTCACACATCTCACCTCAGCACTGGAGAAGCACCAACAGTGGAGACAGTTTTGGCGCTGATAGAAATCTGGACTGCTGTAGTCCCTTCCATCATATGTTTTCAACCTTCTGCTTGCGTTTCCTTCCAGTTGTCCATTAGATACTTCACTACTAAAGTGAAGTAGAGTGGAGGTTGAAAAACCAAGTAAAATCACTTTTGCCTTCATTATTTTCACGTTTTAATTCTCAGCTACTACCATATCAGCTGGACTGGATGACCTTAATGGTCTTTTCCAACCCAAAAAATTCTATGATTCTATGACATCCGTACAACATTTGCGCTGCTGATTCCACAGCAGTGAGGTTGCACACAGCACGTCTGATGCTGCATTACTTCTCCTGAATTACACTGGGTCAAGACCAGATCTGAAACAGTGTATGCATCACAGCTTTCAGTAGAAGATGAACGCTGGGAGGATTTTTTAAAAGCTAAAATTGTCATCAGACCACTGAATACTTATGATTTGCTGATGATATAATAGTAAGTCTCTGGATTCAGACAAAAGGGTGGAATCTTAGAAAACCTAAATCCCAGTTCAGCACTAATGCCAGCTCTAACATTTGCTGACTCAGAGAAAAGCTGTCCCACTATTTTGGGAACAGGACTTGGAAAAAGACAAAATGAAAAAGGAAATAATTCTAACCAGCTTCATTTTACGAAATAATTCTTTTTGGAAGTTTTCTAAAGCACACAGCTATGGTTCCTCTTTGTGAAATATTCCGTATTAGAAGAAAACTAGTGAAACCTTTTGTATATGCATACTGTAAAAATACAGCTTTTCTGTTTTTACAATAATCATAAAGAAATGGAAAATCATAAAGCAGCAGCAGCAGAAATCTATAGTTCATGTGCTGGCACAAGTAGAGCTCTGCATTTATATTCTTCCATTAAAAAATAAATAGTTCTCAAAATAATCTCAGAACAATAAACTTGTGATGTCTGTCAGAAGGAATTCTATCACAGAAAGTAAAAGAATAGCTAAATAAATCTATTGATTCTGTTTTATGTGGCTTATAACCTTCACGAGTGTTCCTGCAAAGGCTGTATTTGTACAGCCTGCTACTTTGGCCACCTCAGGCACTGTGGCAATAGCACCTTCTTCCTCTGGCAGCCTCTTCCCTACTGCTGAGCTTAAGCTACTTGTCTTCATTTTAAGGATTCTCCCATTGCCCTTTCCCATCCTGCCAGTCATTGCTTTCTTACTGTCAAGAGCTCAACACCCATGTCAGCCTGGCATATGATGGCAGCCAGTCGCTGTTGCCAACTCTTAAAAGTTTGAAAGGCATCCCTCTGCTTCTTTTTTTTTTCTTCCATGATTCCTCTCCCACTTGGAAGAAATTCTGTAATTCTAGAAACAAGCTATCTCACTTGCTTTCTAACTGCTTCCCAGGGGTTTTCTTCCCTGTGATACCTTCAAAAAGCTCGGACAGTATTTGCGGTTGTGCTGACCAGCACTCCTGGTGCTGCCGTGTGCTGCCATCAGCTGCATTGTTGCTTTTGTATTATGCTTAGATGGTAGAGTCCTCTGGAAGCAGGAAAAGTCTTTTCCATTTATGCTATGTCTAATGTGGTGTGTCTGAGAGCTCTCGCAGCCTGAGTGCTTGTCGAAGCCGCAGCAATATAAATAAGTGACAACATTGACAATAATCAAATTCGCACACCACTTCCTTTGGTAATTTGATAATAGGTTCCGTGTCCATGCTGATAATATTCCTCATTTTTCTGTATGTATAAGTACTACTTCAGCTTGAAGAGCTGCATGTGCATGTGTTAATCCTCATGTAAAAATCAGGCTATTTTAACATGTATACTTATTACACATCAAAATGAGAGGTGATGCAAAGAGCACTGAGGTTGCTGTATCAACTCATCAAAAATCAGGCAATGTCATCAATAATCAAGGCTGCTTGTGTAACGTAATTCGGCATCCTGCTTTTAGACATAAGGATATTCTCTTTAATGGTCAAATACTTTGATTTTGTAGAGGCTAGTCTTGTTTAGAGGAAAGGTAGTTAATCAGTGTGCATTTTTATCTCCTACAATCAATAGATTTGGCCTGATCGTTCTTACTCTGTGCCACTAGAACGATGCACTGAATAAAACCATTATCAGTTCTGCCATAGACAGTTCTGTGGCATGAGTTTTTAGTCTTTTACACTGGAAATGTACCTATCAGGGCCTGGAATTAAAGCTCTAGAATCATCTGACTACTCCAGAAATTTTGGGTGCCTAGTCTGGAACGCACAAGGAGGCTGATGACAGAGCATTTCACCACGTAGCACTGCAGAAGTTTCTAGAGAATACCTAACCCAGAAGCAGAGCCAACTGTGAACACTTGGGCTTGAGAGACTTGCCCAGAATCATAAAAAATTCTGTAGCAGAGGCAAACTGAGTGCTGTTTTTTTCAGGTGGCATGTAATGATCCCTAACCACGTTCTCACCTTGTGCCTTGCAGTCCACCACAAACGCGTACGCATATCCTTCAGGAAGAAGGGGTTCTAAGGAAAGCCCATTCAGTCAAATGGGCGATTCATTTCTGCAAGGCGGCCACTCTGCGCATGAAGTTCAGTTAAACTTTAGTTAAACCACGTAACACCACCACAGAAATAATATTTCGCAGACACCACACATTTTGCTACTTACTTACTCGCAGAGTACAGTTTTGAACATTATAATATTAATGTAATTTTCTTATATCTTCTGAGCAAAACCCCATGAAAACAAAAAATGTATTCTTTGGATAAACATTAACCTTCAAAGTAAGTGCTCAGAAATGTTACCCTTTGGTCGACAAATCTTTATCAACTAGCAAATTTGTATGATTGGTAGCTAGTTTCTCTGTGGAATAAGCAAAGGGAAAATCCCTCCATTCTCTTTTTACTCAGTTTCAGCTATCAGTTTCTTTTAAATGAAAAAGATAGTAAATATTGGATTTTTTTTTTCTAGGTCAACATTTTGAGAATGAAATGCTTAACTCTGGAATATGTTATAATAATAATAAAATAAATAATGCCAAATTTCAAATTGAAATGCCTTTCTTAGGAATAATAATAAAAAAAAAAAGTCTTGAAAGCAAAATGCTAAACACAGTTACAGAATTGGAAACCAAGGAGAGCTTTTAATTTTTCTCTTAAAAAAAAAAAGTTTGCATTAGCAAACTGGTGCCCACTCACTTTCCCCGTTCACTTTAAATGTCTCCATTCTCCTACTCAGGAAACAGTCCTCTCCTTTTCTGTTTGGACATCAGACTAAACCAGTGATTACTCAGCCAGCTTCCCTGGGGACATTCACTACCTCTCCCCATGTACATCCCCTCCACTTCACACATGTCAGACCCAAATCCACCTTCCGTAAGCTCTGGACTTTTATCCACAGCTTTGTCCACCTCACCTTCCTCTCAATGCTCTCGTACTTACACTATTTCCTCTTCAGTTTTACCCTTTAATTGACCACAGGAGATGTGTGAGCGTTGACTCACTAACAGACCACTGCACTGAGACTAGCAGACAGACTGCAGTGGGAAAAGAAAAACCTTTTTTATTTTAAATTCCATTGCTTATCATCAAGTGCCCTTTCAGGAACGAGACAGAACGGCTGGGGATGAAATTCCTGCCATTTTTAAGGAGGAAATATTTAGTTCAGACAGTATCTTCCAACTCCTCACCTTCCAAAGAGGACATTTCCTTCCCAGCAGGGGACATTATCCTGAAGTTAGCTCCACTGTATCTCTGCACTGCTACTAGCTGTCAGCCGATAAGGTTTGCATTAAGAGACATTTCTGCACTGTACCAGTATCACTGAAGTGATTTAGCTTAATCTTGGCTCATCGAGTAACCCTTGTGGCATCATTCTAACCCATTTAATTCAGAATAACCAGAAAATGAGGGGAAGACTTTGTAGCACCATTTTAACCTTCACTTAACTACAGAGAGTGACTTAAAATCTTTCTCTTCTGCACTTACCCCGAACATTGCAAATATACTGGAGCTGGTCTAGTAGGTTCAATTTTTAAATTTAAATCTCAATGAAAGGAAAAGAAACAGTTTTAGGAGAGTCAAATTTCTTTTTTAATGTTGTATTCAAAAATAGTTGGTTTTACACCTTCTTTTTAGGCTATTTTCTCATTCAGCTGTGACAAACATACAGTACTGGCCTGATAGATGTGAGACTGCTTACTTTACCTAACATATTATCATGCTTTTTTTCTAGAAGATGCTTTGCAACTTAGCTCACCAAATGATAAAATAAATTACTCTTTTGAAGACCTGATGTAATTATGGAATTACAAACTCTCACTGCTTTGATATGAACTTTCAGGAGAATATACTGTATGTTCGGATGGCTGGCAGGTGCAATACTCCCAGTACTGTTTCTACAACCAGTAAAAAATAGAAAATACAGGAATACATTTTCTGTATCATTGAGAAAATGTGTGGACGAAGCCCTGAATGAACAAGAGGAAAAATAGGAATAGTGCTTACAAGCTTGTAAACCCATAATGAATGTGTCTATCCTGTTGTTCAAAATGCTAGCAGCTGATTGTAGAAAATCACATTTATATCATATTTATATATATCATAATATATCATATATCTCCTTCAATCTCCTATTACTTTTTCTTTTCTTGATCTTCCTGCCTTGTTTGTGTCCAGCATAGGAAACAGTTTCAAGCGGCCAGATTCTTGCTTTGCTGTTACAGTTACAGCTTGCAAAGGAAGGGAAATGGGGGGTTCACAATGTCATTACGGGGCTTCCTTTGATTAGCTGTGGTAACCTGTGATGCCGAGCACTTATCACACCAATCTATGCACAAGTAATCGAAGAGATTAGAGGAAGCATTCCCTGTCATAACCAACATGCTGGCTAATTTTCACACTATACTGAAGGCTGTTAAAATTCTGCCTCTCCCACTTATGGCTGAATTTCCACATTATATGTGATATAGCTTGTAGTAAAACAAACAGATATCAGGATAAAAAGCAAGGATCTGAATAATGTTTAATATTTGTTACAAAAAAAAAAGAAGGCTCCTAAACAGGAAAAAAACAAATGCTTTAGGAATTTAAGAACCCCACAGCTTAAGAGACAAATAATGTAAGTTAGTTGAGAATGTTGCAATATGTTACAATAAAATAGCATGCCTTTGCTGATTTCACTTTGTACTAATAGGGACCCAATTTTATAGCAGCATCTTTTAAAAAATACTTAATAAAACTCTATCAAAAAGTTAAGCAGTGGAAAGAAACATTTTTTTAATTTACCTTGCCAAAGATCCATTAAATGTTCTTCCTACTGCAAAACTTCTTTTGTGAAGTTGATGGGAAGGAATTAGTCACCTTTCTTTGTTGCTGTTGTATAGAAATGTCATTTACGGCTGGATGCCTTTCCATCAATGCATTAATAACTTGTGTTTGTGTATTTTTATAGTATATATTACCATTTTATAATGAAATGTTAAATATTTTACTTGATTTGTATTTTACTTTGATTTGTACCGAGTACTGAGCATTTGCAGTATTTCTATTTACTAGAATATTTTATTAAAATGAATATTTAAAATCACCCATTGCTTAAAGAGAGTACTGCTATTTTTTATAATAATTGTCTTCCCTTCAAGTACTGTGACCAACATTTAGTCTGTTTTAGTATAATATCATGGGTGGTGTAGGACTTTACACAACCTTTTATTTTGTAAATTAAGGACAGGTTCCAGACCACTCTTTGTTGTAACGCATCCTTCTTCTACCTGTGCTATCAATTAGTGAACTTCTCCCTTACAGAATAACCACTTTGATAGTATCTTCTCAACAACTGCTTTTATTGCTTTCTTTCCTCCAGCACTTCCTGCCATTTCTGTGCTTTCCTGGATCCCTCATATTCTACCTACTGCCCAGTAACACAACAGAAAAGAAAGAAAAGATATGGACAAGGAAGTCTCACTGAATCACTTCCCTTGACACGTGTAAATTTTTAAAATCTGAGGTTAGCTGTTAAGTGGAATTATGCTGTTTTGCTTCAAGCTGCACCCAACGTAAGATGCTTGCTTCTGTGCACTCTCATAGCTAAAATATGGAGAGAGTGTGCCCCCCTGTCTCCTTTTACTGCCAATGCATGGTTAGGATCACCCCTCAGGCAGGCTTTCAGCACTTAGAGCCTTAAAAGGCTACAAACCATATGAACATGTATCGCAAATGTTTCCCTTTAGTATTAATAATACTCAAAATTTGCTTAGAATTTCCCCCCTCTGATTACTTAATGTACCTGTAACTATATATGATACCTGTTTATTGTTTGTGTTTCTCACAACTTGGGTAATGAAAGTCAATAAAGCATTGCCCTTCTACATTCTTTCTAGCACAACATTAATATTTCGTCAATAAAATATGTGTTTAAGAACAACTGTTTTTACTGGTTCAAAAAAAATGATGGGAGTATTTTTCTAGATTCTGCCTTACACTTGCATTCTGTGTGAAATACTCTCCTAATAATGCTATCAACCTACATTTGGCCTTACATAGACCTTTTTTTTAAAAACCCTGCATAAAATCATTCTCCACATTAAAAATGATCAAATTTATAATAAGATTTTCATTAGACAATAGGTGCTTGTGTTTTGTACAAATCTGCTATCTCTTCTCACTGTCAGCATCTGCTGCCATCATACTGGCATTTCCCACAGAGAAGACCAATTAACGTCCGCTGCCGTTTCAGTTACCATATTGTATGGCTACTTAATCATGTTCCAGCCCAGAGATCCTATGTAATTTCTCCTCACCCTTCCCTTCCACGGTAGTTAACTCTGATGAAATTCTCATTTGGTACTGAAAATTGAAAAGGGAACTTAAGAAATAGTAGCCTAAATCCATGTACACTTTCTTCTCCAGTGCTCTCACATCCAGCACTCATCACTACACTGTGTAATCCAATTCTAGGTCAAAGTTGCTGCCAGGTTTTTATTTTATTTTAAAAGATGATAAATTTAGTTGACCAAATCCAATCACAAACTCATCAAAGTGTTATTTCTGAAGGCAACAGTCTATGTAATATTACAGACGTGGTTTTGAAGATGTGCTTGTGTTCCATAGGACAAGCAGAGGGAATAGTTTAAAATCAGATGCCCCAAAATCAAGAGATACTGTTCATTCACATCTTTGATTTAAAGTGAAATCCTATCAGCTGGCTTCAAAAGTCATAAGAATCTGCAGGAACAAAAGTGGCTGTTTGGGTAATTATAGTCCAGGTTATAGAGATTCCAGAGACTCACAGCAAATTAAGGACACATGACGTACCATCAGAGTGTTATGAAAAAAAATGCATTGGCTTCCTGCTGTTAAAACTGATCACAAGGCTTTCCTCTGACGTTACTTGTAAAATATTTTCAGGGAACTTCCACGTATATTTTAGCAATCCAATCTGGAAGCCATAAAGACATGTTTTTTGAAAGGTCCATATCCAGATAAAACCTTTGCGTATTTCTTTCTATGCACATGGTCCTGTATACTGCTGTTACAGGCTGTACTTTGAGCAGTTGCTGACCACGAGATATGAAACATTACTGTTGGTTCCAGATTAGTTAACCTGCGACTAATTTCCAACCGTTAGCAGCTGGCATGCAACTAAAACAACCAGTGGCACTTGTGTTAAAAAACTGCTTTTTAGATTTAAAAGATTATAATATTTTATCTATTAAGGAAAACTGAAGGTAATATTTTATAAACAAATCTTTTCTACATAAAATAATTTATCCATCATATCCACTTTCTGAAAGATCCAGATTTGTAATTAATTTCTGAAATTACACTTCATTTAATTTTTCCTGGTGCTGGTACCTTGATTTGAAAGTGGCCTGGTGACAGATATTGAGAATCAAATTCCTCAGACAGGAAATCCCTCAATATGATTGGGAAGAGAGATGGTTGAGATTGTTGTATCTCAGAAGAACGGATCAGTCTCCTATGCTGGCAGAGCTAAGGCATTCATTGTATATCCTGACTTCCAAAAGTTTGTTTTCATTATCATAAAAAATATTTTCATACTGAAGTTGGATTTTTTTCTTACCTAACTTCCACTTAAGGAATGGAAAGGGATGAGCAAAATATCCCACCACTGTTAGCCACTTAAGAAGGGATGAGCTGCTTTCTAGGATTGCTGCCGTTGTAACAGCTGTAGAAGTTGTTCACACAACCAGGTGAAAGCAGATGTGTAAAGTAGGTAAATGTAATGAAGGACATGAAGTTAGAGACACCCCACCCTAAATAACTGGCCTGACATAATAAAGCAAAGCTGTGACAGAGCCAGAAACTGGACTCACTGCTCCCTACCAACTACGTTTTAACTGCACATCCCTGTATTCAAAAGGCAAAATTAAAATCTCTTAATTTTAAGACAAGTGGTGACTGTATATTGTGGAGAAAATATAAAATCTAAGATGGTCATAGTTCATTACCACCTGAAACCTCTGTGATTAGGACTCATTAATATATGCCATGTATATTTATGGAGTTACTCTTAGTTACTTTTATGATCTACTACCTTAAAAGAAACCCCATTAAGCTATGAATTTTTTTGAGGCTAATGAATGAATGTTTTGCACTCAAACCTTCAGGAATCTATTACTAACTTGGGGCTAGTAGCTTCATTTTTACCAAATTCTACTGTTAATTTTTATGGAGGAACAGCTGAGCAATTTTTGGAGGTCTGCGCAGCAGAGGGTAAAATATAGAACTCATACAAATCTCAGTTTTGCTGGCTCAGCCAGAAAGATGCTTATTGCTGCTTGTTGTAGAGATGTGGCAGCACCCTGTGAATCCTCCTAGGGTGATGTCCCACAGAAACGTGCAACATTTCAGGAGTCTGGGACTTGGACTTATTCAAAGCAATATTTATATGAAGCCTGGATTTGAAATGAAATTCTGTGAATGAAATAGCCCTATATTAACAGCAGGTATAATAGACAAAATATCAATCAGCATAAAGCAGTTCTTAAAGTTGCATGTGTCTTTAAACACCTGGTTAACAGATAAACAAATAAGAATATAAATGATTGTTGGCGGGTTGGGTTTTTTTTTCTTTTCTACCAGTTTGCTTATTCTTTAAGTTTTGCTTCATGATTCAAGTATAAAAAAGTAAAATGAACAGATTAATAATGTGGCTGTCTGCAGAAGAATGTACATATGAACAAATACATTATGTGATGATACTGCTGCACTAAAATCAGTTTAACTTGCAGGTCCGTGGGAATGCACAAAAAGCGATCTTGCCCATTTCCCAAAGATTTAGCAGGCAATGGGCTGCAGCAAGATATCGTTAGGCAAATTTTATTGCTTTACAAAATATCCTGTAAGATTTTTTTTGCAAGCCTGAAGTATTGTGAACAATTCAAAATAAACTACATTTGTCAAATAAACCCCCCCTACATTTTGCGATACACTATCCTTGCATTGGGTTTGCTTGCATATCCACTAATTCACAAACTCAATGGTTTGTGATTTCTCTTCTAGTTGTTAGTGAGAAATAGTGTAGTTGGATGGCATAATTATTTACATCTCTGCCACGTCTCATTTCGTGCTTACTGCCTTAGACAGAGCTAAATTTTATGTTTCTTTATGGTTGTATTTATAGCAAGCTATCTACCTCCTTCATCAAAGGATGTGTATATATATATAAATATTTTTTAAAAAGTAATTATCCTTTCCTCAATAACTACTTCGAAAGTTGGTGCAGTATTGCCCCAAAATTTCTAGAAATAGGCCATGAAAGTAATAACTAATTTCCCTCAATATAACAAAAATGATCATGGAATGTAGGTCAAACCAAGGCGTTTAACACCGGGTTTTTTTCATTGTTTACCACTCCCCCCACCCCCCCTTAATATTACTGTATGTTTTAGAGTGGTCTTTTCTTTATGTTTTATTTAAAATGTTAATGGAGTGTATCTGCAATTCAGATAATTTATCTTTAAATCACTGTTCTCCAGAATGATGCACTGTGAGCACTGTAATACGCGGGCAAGTCCTCTTAAAGAACAAGCATCAATCCTCTTCCCTTCTGAAGCACACTGCAAATGCCCTCTAACAGGGCACAGCAGCATTACATAAATCATCTTATATGAAAAATTAACATGACATCAAATATTTATAAATATTAATGTGTATGTTAATATAACCAAAGCTGTAACAAACAATCATAACCTTGCCAAGTTTCTTAGGACAGGCGCCGCTGATAATGATATCCATTATCTCTGGAGGAACGCGCAATTATGAAAGTATACATGGGATGCTATATTGTTATCTGCTTTTAAGTTCATCCATTAAACACTCCACCTCACACTGGATGTTAACCCTCCTCTTAGCTCTTTGTCAGGTACTATTATTCTGTGTATTTACACATCCATGTGAACGAACGACTGTTAAATGTGTACAATTTCCCTACTTCATTAACACACGTCTTTAATTTCACATCACACATGCCTTTGGTCTATGGCAATTATACCTCATAATGCCTGACATCTACCTGCCCACCTCTGTCCATCCACCCCTCTATCCTGTACCTAGCACAGCTCACATGGGAATCTATGAACTCCTTTTGTTTCTCTTTTACACATGCTATTACGATTAAAACGGTGTCAGTATTTACAGTAGAAACCTTTTTTTTTTGTGGCTTAACAATTATTCTACAAAAATTAATTTCACACTTAAAATGCCTTAGACTTAGATCACATTTCATTGTGATCCGTTTTGACCAGTTGCTATGAATTTCAAGCACTTTATGCTATCATCATTTATCTAACATCGTAGTGGTGGGGAAGAAAATGTTGAGCCGACACCACACAAGTAACCATGTTACTCAGACAGACGTGACTCGGGGTTTTACAACTGTGCCCAGCACATGTGCCAAAGAGATGATGTCCCAGGAAGCTTCCTTAAAGGTTTAAGATGCAAACCCGCTGCTCAGTGATTGCCATTTACAATGAAGTCTTCACCTGGGCTGATCAGTGAGTTGTGCCTCTTCTGTAATACATAGATTCAAATATGTACAAAGACTTCTTCCCGTTACTTATTTTTCAAAAAAAGATTATCATAAATACAGGTTCAGTAAAAACAGCTGCTGAAATACTGTACACTGTCAGCATCCTTTAACATTCAAGGCAAATAAAATCAAAATTATCAGCTTCATGTAATAACGCTGTCTTCCTTACTTATACTAGTACTATCGTTAGGTATGAATATAGTGGAGCCCCTTTCCAAAGTTGTTTGAGAACATAAGCCAAATAAGCATTAAAAAACAGGCTTAGCAGCTAGAATATTACTACCTTTATTTCACTGGGGAGCCAACCAAAACGCAGCATAGGTAAAACAGTTGCCTAAACTCTGGAAAACCCCCCCGAACCCTAAATGCAGTGTACAGCTCAGCCAGGTAGCTCCTGGAAGAACGGGCTGCGGTGGGACAACCTTCCAGTGCTGCTCTGTCACACAAACCCCCGTCCTTACAGTGCGGTTACTTTTAATTACGCGTCCAAGAAACTTGTATAACTTCTGAATGATAGTTAAATATCAGTCTAATGATTTGGGCTAGTTTTAAAATTCATGGTAGTTTTAAAATCTGGAAATATTAGGATTTGGGTGATTCACCTGAAAAGCTAGCAACTCATAAGGCAAGAAATGAAAGCTGCTTGCTTTTAAAAAATTATCTAGGTGTGGATGAGTTGTTTAAGTGGTTTTCTCAGGGTTGCATTGATTACTCTGATACTCCAAAAACATGAAGAAGTTGAGGGCGGGGAGAAGAGGAAGCAAAATAAAATAAAAATTGACAGATGTTAAAGAACAACTGGCCTGACTAATTTTGCTCCTTCAAATAAGAACATAGACTGATTTAATGCTTATATTTTTAACTGATATTTTTAAATTGATTGACCACTGTGAAACAGGGAAATGAATACTTTCTATTACATGTGAAACCAGACAAAATCAAAAACTGAGCCTGAATTTAGAAAGCAAAAAAATTACAGAGGACACACATTTTTTCAGGGATTTTTAATCTTCAAATTTGTCTACCAAGTCCTAAATTACAGAGTATAAAAATTCCTAAACCAATGCTGGGAGATTCTCTCCTTCCCCACTCCCCTCCTTTATTTATTGATTTTTTTAAAGGAATGGAGGAAGGACTTGTAATATAAGTTTCAGGATTTGAAGAATTTGATTCAGTTACAGATAATATCTCATACTCTAGACGATTTTTTTTTTTGGCCTGAGTTTTTATTGATAAATGGGATTGCCATCACTTTTGCCAGTGTAAAAGCTCCCTTACTTCAGGTTTATAGACATACTTTGTAGTTCATCCCACTTTGAATCTTTAGTAACCACTGAAGTTGACTGTATAATTATATAAAAATAAACAATTCTTTTAATAAGGGAATTATTCATACACTTCATGATTTTAAGACTGCAAATAAGAACATTAAATCAATGCATGTCTCTGACATTAATTGTATCATACTGGTCAACATACCTTTAGTACATTATGAATAAATTCATTTTTTAAATAAAAAAGAAGATTAAAGATTCAGTCACTATTTTGTGTATGCCTCAAATGTAAATCATGTCATAAATCAAAGCATGCAGAAGTGTGGGCATCGTAACTAGATGCTCATGTTTTCATTTTTGTCTTCGATTAATATTAGAGAATGCCAGACATATTCGCCTTTCTGCTATCACTACTTGTTTTGCTATAACCACTGCGTCATTTGCTTATAATTGCTCATTTTTTTTGCAGAAAAGGGGTCATTAGAGTATTTGTAGGTTAGACACCAGAGATTCAAATTTCAGAGTCCATGTTCTCTCTGAGGGTAAGAAACCAACACGCATGTAGTGTGAAATACAAGCCCTTTTCTCACACAAAGATACCAATCTGAATAGGACCTTTTTGCATATGCAGTTTTAATCTTTACTTATAAAAAAATAGATAGCTGTCAAGCAAAAATCTCACTCTTGACTGAGATTAAAAAGCAGCAGTATATTTTCCCCACTATATGAAATTATCAGTACAGTTTTTCCTAGCAATTACTTTCGTATTCCCTACCCTTTCCTTCGGAATACTGTAAATGGAGAGTGAAAACTCTCTGGCGATATGCTTAGGATAATGTCTAATCCCCGCAGTTAAACAAGAGAGCATGGATTTAGTAGCTCCCACATGCTTCCGTAGCTTTGTGAAAGGGCTATAGTCTAGTTAAAGTGATTTGATATTTGCTCCCTGTCATTATACAACAAGAAAAATTCCGTGATAGTCTTTCTTTTAATCAAGCCTCTTTTTATTCTACAGTCCTGATATTAATTTCCAAGTGAAGAAATACCATATTCCTATACTCTAGATACATGTTCATTTCATTAATGCAGACATCTAAGTTTTTACCTACAGAAACTCTACTCATAATCCCAAGTAGGGTTTTGGTCTTATATGTTCTTGTATTAATATTAATCATGTGGAGATACAGTTGCTTTCACTAATCTTACCAATAAACTTAAAAATTCTTACATAAAAAGACTGAATGGAAAAGTATCCATTTAAAGAACAGAGCTTAGATTAAAAATGGCAAATTTATTTTTAAACAAGTTTACTTTTCTTACTGATGCAAAAATGACTTTTAAATTTCTGATTAACGTACAACTCTCTCTCTGGACAAAACTGTGATATTTTAAAAGTATATCCTGCATGTCACTCGCACATTTTTTTAAAAGAAAACCTACAAAAGTGACAGTTAAAGATACACATTTTTTTTCTGATTCCTCTGCAATGTCTTTTCCTTGTAGTATTGAAAAGACTGAAGCAATTTTTAGACAAGTACGCACCATGACAAAAATACTGGAAGTTTCTACTGAACAAAAAGACCCCTGTTAGACTTCACAGATCCTTCAGAAAATGTGATTGAACGTATGGGCTTAAAAAAAGAGAACAGTTCTGGAAGTACATATCCTTTTCAAATGTGGCCCCTGTGGTACCTGCATGATTTAATTTAGGTATGACAAGAAAACAAATTATTTGAGGCATGAGGAGAAATATGGATTTTACTTAAATGAGTGGAGAAACAGCTGGTCTTGTGCCACGGTGGACTGTATTCAAAAACCAGCTGAAACTGGGTTCAGGAATGAATAAAGGATCTAAGGCTGATGAAAACTAAGCATGTTACCAAGGTGACATACTTCATCTTGGTGGGACAGCTGTACTATTATTGAAACATCCTAATTCAAATAACCTATGGTGTGCTATTGCTCAAAAGACAACTTGCTTTCTCCGCTTGAAAGACACTAAATTGCTGTAATTGCTAACAGGAATAATGCAAGGAGCAGAAAAGGACATGTGTTTTGCAGAATAAGGAGTCAGGATAGGGATGAGGAAAAAAAGTTATAAAACCCAATAACATTTCTGATGTTTTCCTGTTAATGAAGATTACAAACTAGTCAGCTAACATATAATGACATTGCTAATTGTAAAATAATGCTTATGAAGTCCTTAACGCCAAGGATTCGGCTTCAAGAGGGAGAGTGTTTTCAGAGTGGCATGAAGGTGTTAATAATATGGATTAACCAAAGAAAGAGAGAGAGATCAGCAGTTATCTGGAAGGCAGAGGCTTTCTTCAAGCCGAGCTGGGAGGCTGGTCATAGGCAGTGGGAGACTTCCGTTCCAAGTAAGAGAGCCAAGGGCTCTATTCCAGCTGATTAACATGTATGACAGCAATCTCCGCTCTCCTTTGTAATTTTAAATTTTAGCTGTTGCATTCCAATAGCACAAGATCTTTGTTAAGCATAAATATATGGTTAAGTAGGGGTTCTAGCTTTTTTATACCCAAGGAAATAACAATCAGACAAATTACATGAGATCAGAATTCACGTATGTTCCTTCCTTGACTATTTCCAGTTTCCCTCATTTTCGGTTTTTGCCAGTATTTACTTAAACTATTTCAGGCCTCAAACTTACAAGGGTAATGTCTAATATTATCACTCAGGACATGACGATGGTTGGGGTAAGTATACATTACGAGGTATCCAGAACGGATCTTCGCACTCACTTTCCTGCCACATGACTCACAAAATACTATCTAGATGTGATCAACTGTTTTGCTGATATTTTGTTTTGGTCATAAAAGTGAGCACATTGAGGATAGAAGAAACATTCCGGAGAGGAATATCAAGAATCTCTGTTGATGTAGTGTTTCTGAAGTTAACATGGTTTTAATTTGAAATACCTTAAAGTTAACAAAGTGAGGTTATGTGGTTTGAGCTATACCTTTACAGCATGCCTAAATTTTTTTGGCATATTGGAATGGAATGAAAAGGGATACAGAATACACAAATTTATCTGAGTCTCACTTTGTCAGTGTTAATGACATCTCACTCCTTTCTTTAGATCTGAATTTGGTTTTTGTAATCTAGATCTGGTTTAGCCCTTAAAGATATATATATATGTGTGTGTGTGTACATTAAAAAAAAAAAAAAAGTTACCACAGCTCTTGATGACTCAACCCCGGGAAGGGCACTGCCCCTTCTCCTACAGTAGAGATGGTGCTTCAGGAACAGGCAAGCATCCCGGTGAGATGATGAGGTTCTAAACAGCAGCCTCCTTCAGCCAGCCAAGGCAGCTAGCTAGAGTCCAGATACTAAAGTCAACAGAATTATTGGCAAAAAACAAAAAAGAGAGGAAGCTGGATCTAAAAAGCAGCATTAATAATATATAAGAGGGAAAATACACACACGGAAATTTCTTCAGAGCCCAGCTATAACGCCTAGTGTCAGATTCATAGGTACAAATATGGCAGGATTTCCCCTCCGCCCCGCAAGGTCACAGTTTAAGTTTTCACTGTGAGCAGGACTACGTCCATATTTCCCCACATCAACCAAGAATATTAATGCTGGGGGACAGGGAGGGTTTGTGCCAGTTGTAAAAAAAAGAGATGAGTTCAGCAGTTGTGGAAAAAAAAAAATGTCTCAGGCTAGGACTGGGATGAAACTGGAAATGCCATTCCCTGAAGGCTTGGGAATCTTCTAGAGTGCAGGTTTTTCAAGCCTGTTTAACCACCACTACTATTCAAGTCACTATGCTGCATAAGGACACAGGTACCTCTCAGACTGCACAACTGCAATGTTGCTGGTGGCCGCACACAAGAAGCACATGCTCAGAAGAGCATAACTAGAAAGGCAGGCATTTAACATCGCGAGAGTAGCCCTATACATGAAACGGTTTGGGGAAAGAAGTGAGACTAGCACTCTAAATCCTGGTTCAGGGGATCACGCTTAGCTCTGCTCAATATACTCTGCCTGCAGCTTTGCAAAAAAAGATTACTTCACCACCACGTAAAAATTAGTCCTCACTTCTTCTGGAGGATTCTTTCACAACAGTTAATTACCTTGTGAGCTACAAGCACCAATTGTGGTTTGAAGTATTAATATACTGTAAGTACGGTCGGTTTTCCTGCCATACAGTCACCAAAATGCAAACATGCTTTTGTCACTTTTCTGGGACATTCACAGTTATTCACAACTCCTCTGTCTGGCCATGCCGTATCCAGACTGAAGCTTTATAAAGCAGTGGATGTGGAAGCTACATTTCAAGCTTCATTTTTGTAAACTTAGAACTGAATTAAACCAATAATAGTTTATATTTTTTTTTAACCATAGACTGAAAAAACCCAAATGTTCTGAAAGTTTTGCAGTTCTCAAAATTCATGAAAACAGTGTTCTCAGCAGACCTTTAATGCATCAAGAGTTTAGTGTTTTTATTCTCTGAACAATTTCTCCCTGTCTAGAAGTATGAACTTGATCAGGAGACGAGTAATTCTTCAGACACTGAAATCTGTTGGGACTAAGTTGAGCCTTAACAATTAAAAATAAT
Organism: Eurypyga helias; assembly: GCF_000690775.1. Classification (NCBI taxonomy): domain Eukaryota; kingdom Metazoa; phylum Chordata; class Aves; order Eurypygiformes; family Eurypygidae; genus Eurypyga; species Eurypyga helias. The sequence continues at coordinate 18,477 of NW_010261927.1, forward strand.
TCATCTGGTGGATGCCCAGAAACAAGTTGGATCCTGTCTCAGTACTGCCTTTATGAGTAGCACAACACATTAAAAATACTCCTTTTTAATACAAAGCAATAAACTGCATCTTTTCCCTAATGACCCCGACAACTAATTTTCTATAGATTTACACTTGAGATCCCTGGATGAAACTCTTCTGTAATCAGTATAACGATATACAAACAGAAAAGCTCGACAATTCTTTCCCCTAAAGCTCAGCAGCTCAAAACACTGAAGTTCTCTACACGAAGCAGCGATAACATTTGTCTGTGGTTACATCAGATTTAACATTGCTGCATAGGTCAACTCAGAGCATCACAATGACCAAGTACAAGCTTATCGTACCAAAGGTCACGCCAAACTGTCCCTGCATTGAGAGCTATTTTGTCCTCCTTGTTTATTAATGCTGCTCTGTCTATACTAATGGATCTAGCTTGTAGCGGGCTGGGGAAAGAATGAGCGTCGCTATATCTCAGCTTCCATTATTCATTAATATTAATATCATCTTCAGCTATAGCATACTGGTATGGTCCATGCTAAGATCTTACAGGACAAAGAGCTCCAGTGCTTAACAGGGCCATGTATTCATTCTGAGAATCAAATACACTCTGTAATATTTTATTATTCTGAATTATTAACTGTGCCTTTATGTGTTAACAAAGAACTTTGTTTCAGTAACATCTCCTCAGACCTCACGGTCTGAAAGTGACAACGTAAGGTCAGATGTATACTACATGAAAAACAGGTTTCTGTTAAAAAACACTGGTGTATTTTAAACAAAAAGAAAATATGTTTAGATATCAGTAATGCAACCCATATGCTTAAAATGCTCCCAGTTTGTTTACTCTGAGTTTAGTTACATAAATGCTGCAGAATCATTCCTGAGCCCCACAAGAGGTCCCATGGAAACCAGTAGAAGTATATATTTCTGTGTGGATAAGCACGTCAGACTGGATTAATGTTTTTGTAAACCACGGTGATCTTTGTATATGCAATGCTCTGCATTCCTGTCACTACAGCTAGGTAATTGAATTTACTAGCCAAACACCTTGAATGCTCTCACAGAAATTCCCAAAGCAGGAAAAATATCATATAATTCCCAGTGTAAATCCATATAAATTATGTGTTTAAATGTTAGATGCACTTTTGGAAACCCCTCCCACCCCCCTGCCCCAAACTAAACCCAAAATACTTTTCCATAGATGTCTATTAATAAATTTAAAAAATAGTGATACCTGGGGATCTTATACACCCATTCACTCTGCACTAATAGTGAATAAAGACCAAGTGCTAGCTTTCAACCCCAGTAACTGCATATAGGCAGTTTTGGAGAAGAGTTCTCTAGGGATCAGAAAAGCACCAGAGGGGAAAAAAAAAAAAAAAAAAAAAAAAAAAAAAAAGAGAAAAAAGGAGAACAAAAGGAACGATATTAATTTAAAAAAAAAAAATCATCGTTGCTGAGATACACTGAATCACAGTGATTTTGGAAATAACATGATATCTAGGTGGAAACCCACAAAAAGTAACATTGCATGCAAAATGCATTCTATTAAAAGAGAAAAGTAATAAAACGTCTAAAAAGGAAATTGTCATATCAAACTCATTGCACTCCGCAGTATTATAGCAGTGGTCCTGGATAGTCTTTTTCTAAAAAGAAAAGTTCCATTGCTGAGAAGAATTAAGACAAGATTGAATGTATAATTTTAGAGAACAAAAAGGTGCCTAAAAGGCAGTTAGAAAAGTAATAAACAGAATCCATAGTTTGTTATGACTTGATTTTCATAAATAAAGGTGAAATAGTTTTCCTCTGTTAGAATATAGTAATATAAAATAATTTTCATCTCTGTTTAGTTTGTTCTAGTTATGCTAAAAGTTTTCTATTTTCCTACTAATAATTTGGGCCTATCTCTAGTTTGTTGTGTAATTTTCTTATTTTAATTCCACCCTCTATCTGAACAAGACGTTGCGTATTTAAATTGCTGCTTGTTTCACTGTCGCTTGTTGACAGCAAATATTCTTACTTAACTCATGTTGGTATGTTCAATATTCACAATTCTTATATCAGAAAGCCCAAGTGGATGATAATGTCTAGAAAACTAGTTAAAATTTCCATGCATCTCAGAAATGCCTACTGCCAAATAGATAAAAAAAAAGAAAGCTGAAAATGTAAAAAGAGGAACAGCTTTTAATACCACATACAACAATGCAATATATGTGTAGGAAATAAATGCTTCATATGAATTAGCATTTCAGTGTTCTGTAAACTGAAGTAAAATATGCTTTTCATTATTTTAGTAAAAGTAAAGAATGGGTTTACAGCAGTATCTTTAAAATTTCATATTGTTTAAGCTTGTTTAGGCATGCAAATAATTTCAGCATGATGAATGCCTAAGCAGCAATCAGAGATACTTACAGATATTGCAATACTTCTTAAATTCAGAGCTAAGAGAAACAGATACTCTCATTTTTCTGTAAGCCATTATTAGAATTTACTCATAAGAAATCCGACACACTATTTCCTATTACTTTAATATAAGCTATATATTGGAAATTATTTTTTTCTCTATAATGTAGGACTCAGAGTAGCAAAAGCAATTGCATAATGTGGTGAAAGCACAAAGATTTATAGCATATATGCCAGTGAGGGTGAAGTGAAAGAAGTTTTGACCTACACTTGGAAAATCTAACGGAAAAAGTGGTAAGTTAAAAGACCTTGGGAAATCCTACTAAAATATCTACAAATATCTTCTGCAAAATGTTTTTAAAAGCAGTAACCATTTTTGCTTGACAGCCACAAAAGGAATTTTGAGTTTTAGAGCTTGTTCCTTCATTGCATTAGTCCAGCTTTACACCAGGATAACCACATTGGTTTCACTGGAATTCTCACCAGCGCTGAACTTAGCGGAGGTGGATAAGGACTGTAAGACACGTGGCTTTCATCACCAAGGGCAAGCGGCTTACAGCTAAGTGAAGGGAATTTGATCACCGGTCACAAATGCTGGAATTTCAGAAAGCACTTCAGAGCCATAACATATAAGTCTTTCCTTCTTCTCATTCATTAACAACCCCTTGCATTGAGATTGAAAGAAAAATCCCTCCAAAATGATCATTCTCTAGCATAATTCTTCATGCTTTTATAGGACACTAGTGATCCGAAAGTTACTCAAGGTGTGGTCATCCTTGTAGACTGTAATGGGCTTTCTAAGCTGGTCTGTGCCCCCAGAGACTTATTTTCCATTCACTTTTGATTGAGAAATTGATGGGAATTTATCTGTTTAAAGACAAAAATATGTAGAAATGTCTCAATTTTAAATGAAGGTGTTAATGCATTTACAAGAAGTAAACCTATGCTTATTTCCATAGGCTTCCCTGAAGCTGGTCTCAAGCTACCCACAGATGACCAAGTATGCTATTTATAGTAGAGAGTGATATTTTTTTTTTTTTGTCTGCTCAGTGGTGTTGTGCGAACACCAACATCAAAACTAGCAGTTCTTTGCTACACAGAAAAATGATTATTATTTCAAATACATATATTACCTCTTGCAGAGTTTAAAACTAAGAAACTCAAAAGGAGAAATATTAAAGTATCACATATTTTGGGGAAGAAAAAGGATAATATTTTATGTTTCTTTGTCAATAAGTCTCACTGTTAAACTAATCATCAGGGAGGACAGAATGATAGCTATGAATTTTAGAAGCTCTCCATTTACAGAAGCCCAACTAACAATTTTTTTACTCTAATCATGATGCCAGCAGTAATCACTGATGTCCTTTCTTTTTGGTAGACAAGCACTTAGAAGCACTAAATAGGAGTGGACAGGTCCTCTTAATCAATAAAATAATTATTTATCTGAGGGTGGGAAAAGTAATTCACTTCTACACTTGCTTTTCCCTTTTAACAAGCAGTTAGAAACAAATGTTTGATACCGTATTTCTCTCTGAAAAGCAACTATTTTTCTAAGTAATGGCTGGGGAGAAGGATGCATTCTCAAGATGAAATAAAAGATGAAACTTCCTAGGGGATACATCCAATTCTGAATGTTGCTGGAATGCCATCTCGATATTTTATTACAGTCACACCGTCACTTTCCCCGCCCTAGAGCTGAAAACTGTCTCTTCTGCCACCATCAATAACCTCCCATATGCATTTGTGTGCTAGGTGACAGAGGACTCCTCTATGGTACCTGACTTTTCCTAGGAAAAGGTATTCAGGTGGTGGTTCTGTTCTCTGTGGTTAGCCAAAGGATTGAGCGGTATCCTACACGATTTTCTTTATTGCAAGGAAGTAAAGCCAGCGAATGCCTAAACCCCAAAACTCTGCACACTGCAAAAATTTCTGCTGTTCACTATCCTGAAAACAAGTTCTTCTTTTAAAACAGTCCCATGTGCTGCTAGAAGTGAGAATGCTACTGCATGTACATGATGTTATCTGACTACTGAATCAAATTTCTCACAGACAGTCAAACATCTGCCGATTGTTTTCAGATACAAATTACTGTGCCATAAGCTGAAACCACATAAAGTTTCTTTAAGCACTGCGTTTTCACTAAACCTTGAATCTGTAGGAAATTGGCTAGTTATACTAGTCAAGTATTTTTATCCCTTTATTTTAAATTCAAAGAAAAATAATTGCAAGATTATTCCAGTAAGATAACATAGAAACTTGGAAAACATTATCTTAAATTCTGTATCTTACTATAAAATCTAGGCATGTAAAAGGAACTTCATGCAGCAGCGTAGTGGTACATAAACCACCAGTAACACACCTTTTGCGATTCTGAGGGATATCGGCATACCTGAAATACATGTCTATGTACATACACATACTGCATGCTCCTTACCCTCTCCAGCTTTTCCCCACAAAAAAAAAATTCCATAGGGGAGAGAAATGGATAGATTTTATCCATGTATCCTAGTTGGGACAATGCAGATTTTTGAAGTTACAAATATGAAGGATATAAACAAGTACCAACACAAAACTCCTCTCTTCACTGAGTTTAACTCTTCAGAATATTCCACATTAGTAAATAATTCATCCTTTGATCTTGTTCACTGGCTTTTTATCTGACTCATGCTAAACCTGTCAGCTGCTACGCATCTAAGAAAATACCATCATATGCATTCACTAGTATAACAGGACAGACTGAAATGAGTAGTTTTAGATAATATAATTAGGTTGTAGGTTTTTTAATGCAATTCAGTAAGTATCTGAACTTTTAACTTGTGTTAACTCAATTTCCTCATGCTTTCATTTACCATTTGTTGGGGACATTACAGTGATTAGCCAAAGCCCTTCCAGCTCTTAATGTTCTCAATAAATTCTGGTTTAAATTGACTGTCACTTTCTCGCTCTAATAAAGTAGGTATTTGACATCTCAGAAGGAACCAGACCACTGTCTGTTTTCTTGAAGAAAATTTTTCTAGCTCCACAAAATCAACAAAAGTTCAGTTGTACTAAAGATTGCAATGAGTAGTCACAGCAGGTAGGTGGGCTAGACAAGTATATGTTCAGACAGCTTCACAATTTTAATTCTTTCGGGAATTAAAATGATGCTGTGTGCCTTTTGTTCGACAAGCTAAATAATGCCATATTCATATGTAATTGTTTTGTTACCAAGTTATTAGCAGTGTCTGAACTCCCTGAGAAAACCCAAAATATCCAGCTTGTCATCAATATATATATCCACTGTGCTGAGACAAAAATGCAACAGCAGTGTTCTTTTTCCGTTAGGTTCAAAGATTATTGTGGGCCAAGTGTCTTGAAAACCAATCTGCTAAACTGCAAAATGGCACACTAAAAATTCTGCAAATTTATGTATAAAGATTCTCCAAAGGTTTGTTTTTTTTTTTCCTCACAGATTCAAGTGATTCTAAGATATATTCATAACTTATTTGGTCAAGTAAAGATCAGGAATGACATATGGGATAGAAAAAGAGAAGATTCATAGTCTCTCAGTTCCTTACAATACTATATATTCACATCAAAGACATATCTTGCAAATATCTGTATTTTGCAATCATGGTATATGCAGTGTTCAAAATGTGTGGGCAAATCATAGTGTGCTAGACTAGCATTCTTCAGAGAACAAATTCTGCCTTCATATGAACTCTGCATAACGGATTTATTTTTTTTTTTCCCACTATGGCATCTTTTCTCTTTCTATTTTGGCTCCCTCTCTCCAGACTTCGCTAAGCTCCAGCACAACATGATCAGGTTTTCCCCCACATTTCATCATCTGTGGCCCTCTTACTTCATCTCTGATTTATTTTCCAAGACAACATGTTTTGAAAAGTGACAGTCTTCTGACCATCCTCCCTGGTAACTAGATCTGCTTAAGATGCCAAATTAAAATTTCCCAAGTCTCTTCTTCTGGGTTCTCCATAGATTCTGATGAAAACATAGCTCTCTTCTGCAACAAATCCTTCCTCTACATTTTATATTGCCTTATTTTTTGATACTGCTTTATTTATTTGCCTTATTATCATGGAGCATATGCTCCTGAAAACCATGCTAAGGCACGTGGAGAATGAGGAGGTGACTGGTGACAGCCAACCCTTCAGCAAGGGCAGATCATGCCTGACGAATATGGTGGCCTTCTACCATGGGTCACAACCTGGGTGGATAGAGGACAGGCAA
>NW_010261928.1:0-919 GCF_000690775.1 Eurypyga helias
CCCCCCCTTCCCCCCCAAAAAACACACCCACAAAACCCCTATACTGAACAATGAAAGCAGTCCTAGAAAAATAAGGTTATTTACAAGGAAAGCAGTCCACACTGCTGGTAGACTCAATGATACCTAGCTTCAAAAAGGACCACCTTTACACATGTAGGATACTTTTAACCCTTCTCTTGTTATGAAGAAAGCCTGCTCTGTGCAGCCAGCTCTAGCAGAACAGTATTTGAGAGGCATAAGTAGCAGATACAGGATAACCAGGCAATCAGGCACAGTCATCATGGGTTTATGAAGGGCAGGTCCTGCTTGACCAACCTGATTTCCTTCTATGACAAGATGATCTACTTAGTAAACAAGGGCAAGGCTGTGGATGTTGTCTACCCCAAATTTAGTAAAGCCTTTGACATTGTTTCCCATAGCATTCTCCTGGAGAAACTGGCTACTCATGGCTTGGGTGAGTGTACTCTTTGCTGGGTAAAAAACCAGCTGGATGGCTGGGTCCAAAGAGTTGTGGTGAATGGAGGTCAATCCAGTTGGCAGCTGGTGACAAGTGGTGTTCCCCAGGGCTCAGTACTGGGGCCAGTTCTGTTCAATATCTTTATCAGTGATCTGGATGAGGGTATCAAGTGCACCCTCAGTAAGTTTACAGCTGACAGTGGGAGTGTTGATCTTCCTGAAGATAGAAAGACCCTACAGAGGGACCTGGACAGGCTGGATTGATGGGCTGAGGCCAACTGTATGAGGTTCAATAAGGCCAAGTGCCAGGTTTGTCCCTCGGGTCACAACAACCCCATGCAAAGATAGAAAGACCCTACAGAGGGACCTGGACAGGCTGGATTGATGGGCTGAGGCCAACTGTATGAGGTTCAATAAGGCCAAGTGCCAGGTTTGTCCCTCGGGTCACAACAACCCCATGCAA
>NW_010261929.1:0-2704 GCF_000690775.1 Eurypyga helias
CCAAAGGAGCTGCGGGAAAGGAGCAGCACAGCCGGCGGCTGCGAGCTCAGCAGCGCGGGCATGCACCCGGTGCCGCGGTCTTCACCGCCTGCTGCTCCTCGCGTCGCCCCTTTCCCAGCGACGCTCGTGGAGAGCGCAACCTCCTGCGGCATTTACAGCAGACGCGGAAAGGGTGATCTTAATGGGCCATGTATTATAGACGGACTGCCAGAATGAACATGGCAACCTGGGTTTATGAGAGAAGTTTGTCTGGGTCAGACTGCGGGTTCGTCTAGCTCAGGGAGCTGCCGCCACCGGCAGCCAGAGCAAATATTCTGGTGAAGAATATTAAAACAAGGCAAGCTTCCCTCCTGCACTCTCCCGGACCCTCTCCCAAGCATTTTAAGTTCACAGATATCTCCAGAAATGTGGTGCCTGTGGTTTTGGGATTAATTTGTCCTGCTTGAACTTTCACAGTGTCTCCTAGAACACTTACAAATTTCTAGAACATCCTTCCATAATGTCCTTTGTCAAGGAGCTCCACAGGTCATCTGCCTACTTCACAAACTATCACCTCTCTTTGTATAGGGATCTGCCAGCTTTAGCTAGCATTGTTGAAAGGACAGACAAGGTGAACTTCCCTCATTAAATTAGGTCCTGAATGTATGGACCCTCCATATGAGTCTCACAAGACCCGTGCTAAGCTGTACTTGGAAGACGTCAGGTGACCTAATGGCCCTGGCAACCAAATTCACGCTCAACTGCTCTTATCAACACAGTAAGCCCAACTAAATGTACCAGCAAAGTCCATTTCCTCTTTTGCTACCCCTGTACATTGGGGAGTATAATACCTGGGAAATAGTGGATTAAAGTCAGCTGTCTTGGTTTGTTTATTTTGGACATCTCTCGTGTCAGTTATTGAAGGATTTTGTATAGTGAAGAACTCAGTGATAAATCATGAAGATAGGGAACAACTTCTGCATAAGAAATCACTAAACAGAGTAGGATATTTCAGCATGGAGAAAAAATAAAAGAGAAGAGATGAGTAAGTGTAGATAAAATAGTGGTGTGTTGTTTTCATCATTTATAATATTTCATAATAATAAGCAGCATGACCAAGATAAATTGGAACAATATCTTAATAAAATTTCCAGTTCAAGGAGTAGGAGAAATGAAACCCACTAGGGGCTAGCTTTGAATCAAACCAAAGAACATACTTCTTCACAAAATATTTAGTCAAGCTGCAGAACTCCTTTCCACAGGAATTCAGGCTTCAGAAAAATTGTTGGACATATCCATGGAAGAAAAATTCATTAAGGGCTTTAGACATGAATTCATAACCTCAGGATGTACCTGTTCCACAAATTGCTGAGGGCTGGGGTAATATTTGGGAAAGAATGACTGTATCCTTGCCCTGGTCTTATTCTTTGCCTAAACCGTCCACTGCTGATCACTGCTGGAGATAGGCACTGGGCTAGATGGACCTTTGATGTGACCCAGTACTGACTGCTTTTATATTCTTATATACAAAGTAGACTTTGAGAATGTGAACACAACAGGACCACTTTCAGCTCTGCTTTCCCTTGAAAGGGGAAGAGCCAGTGGTTTTGGTCTATTTGAAAGAGGGTACATCCAGATTCACTTGCTTTTTGGAGGAAACCCCACAATATTCATGAGCAGAGGCAAAAGGAGTCTGTGGGGAATGTGTGTTGTGCTTTTAGTATTATTTCCATGCACAACCATTAATTTAACCCACAGCGTGCTTGAAGCAGGAATACAAGGTATTTGCATCCTGTGGCCCAGTCACATTGACTAGAAGAGATGAAGCAACAGCTCAAAGGCAAGGAGCTCAAAACTCTCACAAGAACATTTGTACCAGCACTTGATGGGAGACCATTTCTAGCCCCAGAGAGGTTGTCAGTCAGTTAGTAAGTAGTCTCATTAGATCATTATTTTCTGCATAGAGATCAGTTTGGAAATAAGAGAATAAGCACTCTGTTTCCATAATCTTGTTGCAAGCTTCCTCTCTCGCACATATGATAAAGATTAATGGACTAGCTACTGTAACTATGCAGTGTTTCCCTGGGAATTATTAATAATATTAAGAGGAATGAACATGACTCTATAAAGCAACTGCCTAAGGCAGTCAAATGAGTTGCCACATTTAAGTATGTTTAATATTTAGTGATTTAATATTTTTATTTGGTTTGTTAATTGAGGTTGTTTTTTCCCCTTAGTGTTGCTGTTAGATGACCAGTGTCTGCTGGTCACAGGATGGTTGATATGTAGCACAATGGTTTGGTAGAAGTAAGTCTCTAAATATATTATAGTAGGGCCTTATATTGATCCCACTGCAAATATTCACAAGTTTCTTTCTCATCACCACTTCATCACTTCTTCATTGCTTTCTTTTTGCAAAGAAATTCTGTGCTCTGAGATCATGCTTCAGGTCTTCTCATTCCTTGATTTGTCCCAGTCGTTACACTTCAGCTGAAGTTATGATCTCAGAAACAGCTATGTCAAAGGCATAAACCCTTCAGTTTCATAGAAGTATGTCTGGGACACAAGAAACTCCCTTGCTGACGTGCACAGGTTGGAGCTGCATCCTTTTCTCATTTGCAGTGTTGAATATGCAGTGCTAAGGGGAGAAAAATGTGCCAGTAATCACAGTTTGTCACTGAAGCCATTAAAACTGACTGATGGAGGGAACAGGTCAGGTTGGGCT
>NW_010261930.1:0-12375 GCF_000690775.1 Eurypyga helias
CAGCATGGCTTCTAGGAGAATCTGCAATAAGGTTCTCACAGGAAAGAAAGAAAAGACACTCAACACCCCTGTCCTAAAAGAAATCTAGGAGTGGCTTTGATGAGCCTGAAGTGACAAGGAATACTGTGTGCTTTCATATACCACTTTGGGTGGTATCTGCCAAGGGGCAGATATTATAATACACAGTTGTAACTTCCCTTTCTTTTTTATTCCCTCTTGGATCATGCAAGAATTCTACACTATGATGCCTCACAGAAAAATTAAATTCTGTGTTAATCTGTATTTAAAACGCAATTTCTATAGGTCCCTATTGATTAAATACGAAGTTCAAGTAACCCTGATTCACCTGTGGTCACTGAAAGAGCATCAGGTAACAAGATACTTACCTTATGTACTCTCCCTGCCACCAGCCATGCAAATCTCACATGCTCTGGAGGTCACTGGAGGACAGAGCTGTAACTGGGGAGCTACCCAGGGGTGCAGGAGATGGTGCTGGAGATGCTTGCTACAGACTCACAGGAGTTGGCCACTTGACCTGAAAATGCTCAGTTTTCATTGTAACCTAAAGAGTTGCACCAGAAAATAGTTACCCTTTTTTTTTTTTTTCTCGTACCAATTAGTTTTGGAAAACAGGAATACCAACATTTCCTTAACATACTGGTATGTTGCAAAAATGAAGTGGGCTATTGGCAATGAAGATCTTGTGTGCAGTACAGCAGTGTAGTTTAGTTGCAAAGGGAGAAAATACAACCTGTTATACCCTCTTCTGCCCGAACTGGCCTCAAATAAACAACCTTTTTTCCTCTCAGGAATTTAGACCCACCATTATGATCAACTTTAACTAAGTTGCTGGGTTAATTTTGGGTGGTTGTTTGTTTTTTTTTTTTTCCCCCTCCCTTAAAGCCTTAGCCCCTTCCAATAGAACCTCAAGTTTGTTTTAAAAATATTGCTAGTACTCTTGGTTGAAGTGAAAAGCTTGAACATAAAACTTGAAATGGCTGAATGATAAGAAACAAATAAAACCGCCAGAAGTCTATCTCAAAGGGGTCCAAGAATACTTCAAAATGATGCCTCTTAACTTCTTGAAGTGCCAAAATTCTTGACGTGTGCATTTTAAACCACCTCTCCTGCCTAACTATAAGCAGTAAGTCCTTAGGCCCTGGGTCCCCTACATCGTGGCATACTGAAAGCCAGTAAGTGTACGAAGACTGAAATGTGGTTGGAGAGATCTGTACAAGTATCACAGATCCACTGAACATCCATCAAATACTGTCTTCTGGAGACATCAAGGGCAAAATTATAAAGGACAGAGTGATGCTTGCCTCAGTAACTGAGAAAAAAGGAACATTTCAATATGATTTACCTGTTTCAGGCATCTATTCTTCCAACTTCGCAGCACAAATGCGTATTAAAGCCAAGGATGTTGGATTTTGTGGCTAAATATGTGTATACGAAAAACTAGTGTGAGGCAGGCAACTCTTATTTTTGACTGCAGATCTGAGGATCCTCAGGTCTGCAGCCACATTTGTCTTCCAGAATGCCAGGTCATATGCAGTTTTAGTGCTGAATTAAACATCAACGAGAAAGACTCTTAACTGGCCACAGGACTGCTTCCATGCCAGGAGCCTACCTGTAGAGGCAGATGAGATGTGTAAGCCAAGAGCTCAACCAGTCAAAGAAAAGGAAGTACAGGGCACCATGTTCTTTGCAAGGGCCTCATGACTTTGAGGACTGCTTTAATTCAAAACAGCTCGCCTCTGTGAACCTTCAAGATCTGTGGGGGCACTCAGTCTGTGCTACGAGCATTTCTAGGAGAAGCCATCTCAGATTTTAGATGCTGGTTGCAAATTGTGGTTAAACGAAGCGGAGGACACAAATTATTTGAAAATGTGGGAGAAACAGGGATTTGCAGCGTTATACATCTTTATTAAGCAGTAACAAAACCAGTGTTCACATCTCAGGACACAGATGCTTCCCTATCAGCCCAAAGACCTTCCCACGTTGAAGATAACTATACCACTTGTACCACAGGGTCATAGGTACAACCTGTTGCAAAAGGCTAATTCTGTTCTTGAAACATGTTCTTGGAAAAAAGGAAAAAAAAAAAAAAAAGAGGTGCTCCTCTTTATGGAATGCTTATGCAAGCTTAAAGTAAACCAAACAAATCGTTTCGTGCATCCCTTTCCTGTTCAAGGAATAAACACCCTGCCTGACTTTCTAAGCCTGTCGGACAAGTTCCTTATATGACCACTAAATCAAAAATGTGCAATAGCAGAAGAAAAAAACAAATGCTCTAAGTATTCCCTTAACTCCATCTGTACCAACAGTCTTTCCATGACACATATGTCATTAGAGAAAGTGTTATCTCTCTCCTCTGTGTCACAGCAAAGTTGTGTTCACATGAAAGGTCTTATGGGACCAGTCACCATTTCAGCTCATCATTTTCAAACTATGTTATCTCCACAGATGTGACTATCTGGGGTTGTAAAATGAAAAGTGCCCCACAAGGCAGGCTGCTGGAAAGAAAACTGGTGCTTGGGCATGCAACTGTTAAAGTTTACTAAACATTTTAAGGATCTCCTTCTCATTTTTAATCCCTCCTCTACAAATCTACCCTAGTAAGCCAGCAGAGAAATAAATATGGGTGGTGAGCACTGGAGGATGTCATGTGCAAGGGACCAGACAAAGATACAGATGTGGCACGCCTTTTAATGCCAGCCCTCTCACTGGCTGCTTCGGTGGTTTTTGGCTTTTAAGTGAACTGCTCCATTCTTCAGGCTTCTGTACAAGTAAAACATTTCTGATGTCTGTGCATGGCCCCACATGGTGTGGGGAGATGCAGGGAGCACAGGTGAGGAGAGGGGAGGCAGTTTTCTGTGCAGGTGCCCATCTACCCATGATGCCGGTCGGTCAGGTCACGCCTGCTCACAAGCTAATTTTCAGTTTTTGGTAGGGAGGGCTCAGGACAGCTAGGGAAGCCAATCTGACAGAATTCTTTCTTGCAGCAAATACTTTTAAAAAATAAATAGTTGCCTAGGACATTTCCTTATGTTTAAGTGGCTATTTGATAAACAGCAATTAGAAAGAATTTAATCTGTTGAGCAATCTTAATTGTTCTTCCTCCTCCTTTCACGGAAATCACACGCTTTAAACCCAAAGGCCACTTCCATTTATTTTATGAGAACAAATTGGCTCTGTCAGTTTAATTTCCCCTGGTGCTGTAACAAGACCTGCTGTTCTTCTTAGAAGGACAACCAGGATGAGACAGAAATAAAACCAATTTCTGAGGACAGGCTGCACAGACAGCTCACTCACACCTCAAACCTCTCCTTTCCAGAGCAGACCCCCTATCCCACACTCGCATTTCAGACAGTCTGGTTTGCTGCTGTAGCAGCAGGAGAGTAACTGCTCAGCACGTATTATCCAAGGATAGCCACTGAAATAAATTTCCGAGAGGAAATTGTCACATTAAACCTTGATGGGGGAGCAGAGGGCTCTTACATTTCTTTGCACTTTGCATTTTCTGGGCGATTTGCAGTGGGGAGGCGCAGTGTGGTGGCTTGCTCCTGCCCGCTTTCACAGGGGAAGGGACCAGCGCCAGGCTCTGTCACTGTCTGCTGTCGGGACCGTGTCTTCTCATGATGGAGAAAGACTACAGTTTCTTTGGAAAGAAAGTGCCTCCAGTGCGTACTTGTACTTGCACAAACATCTACTCATGCTGGCAGCTGGACTGGGTGATGTAGGTAGGACTCACACATCAGAAAACTTTAACCGTGGTGAAAACCAAGAGCTCATGTTCAGCCCAACTTACAGAATAGCTGGAGGCCCTCTCTTCGTCCTACTTGAATTTAAATTAATTTCCAAGGCTAAAAATGGTCTTTGTCCTTCCTATTTCCCATGCTGAATAGGTAAAACTTCTTAAAAGACGTGTTTACACTTGATTGCTCTGAAAACTGGGTCTTGGGGTCATTCTCCATTCAGAGAGAAAAGCAGCACGTGGCATGGTTACTACTCCCAACACGGCAAACATAAAATACCTTGTCAAAATTATACGGGCTGGAGCCATAAATGCCAATCATCTGACAGTGAAACATTTTAAAAAAAGTTGATGGCTGGAAAAACAAGTGAATAAGGTCATACAGTACCCACGTACTTGTTTTCCTCAGATACTTGAAGTTAATACATGGCTGTTCATCTCCTTATCTATCTAGTCTAGCAAGCAAACAAGGAATTGGAAATGACAGATTACTTAGGTTTGTTGCAAGTCATATGTAGGGGTAAAGACTTCCTCTTCCTGCTCATCTTTTCTCCTCTTTTCTCTGCCTTTTCAGCACCTCTCAAAAGCACTGGCTCATCTACACGTTTTTGTGGTGGGTGCTGAGGTGGGTGACGGCTGCGCTCCACAGCCTGCAGCAGCAGATGCAACCACTGCCACCCAGTGCGAATCCCGTGGCCATGCCCTACAGTCACTGCACAGTCAACTTTTCACCTCCGCTCTTCTGAGGTTTGGAAGTCTAACGCTCGCTTCAGCATCCCTCACTGGAGAAGGACGCAACCAGAACTTCTCCTTAGCATGAAAGGTGAGGTAACTCAGCTCGGCCTGACCCACAATTGCCATAAGAGTTAGTAGACACTTTGCCTTGCTGTAAGCTGTCTTCTGCTGCTTCGTGCTCCCATGTGTTAGGTGTGCTTGGACACCAAAGGAGTAACTGAGCATTCCACTATCAGCTGCCCCGTGGTCCTGTGCAGGCTCTTGCCTCTCCGTAAATGCAAGATAATTTGAAGAAACTTCCTCTGGACTGATTTTTAAATATTGTTAGCACTTGAGATGACCTGTCAATCCTACATGCTGAGACTGTTTTTCAGGCAAACACAAAAGACAAAAAAACCCAAAACCTCCACAATTCCCTGAGTTAAAATAAGCCATTTATTGTGGTAGCAAGGAGCCTATGCACAGTATTTGTTTTGAATTGTTTAGAGAAGGTGTCTGGAAACAAAGATCTTTGGGAATTTTAGAAAGCTAACAGAAAAATGTTTGTTTTAAAACAGAACAAAATGTTTAGGTAACTCCCAGTCTTGCAAGAGTTACGCCTGTTAATTTCTATTCATTCCACCTAAATCTGAGCGTTTTAACTCTGGTGCCATCTTAAAAGAGATACATGTCCTGCACAGGCAAAACAGAGAGGATAATTCAGGGTTATGGAAGTCAGGATTTCTTCAGTGGAGTCAAACCTTTTCCCATGTTTATAGAAAACCTACTGAATTTTGAGGGACCTATAGGTCTCAAGTCAAGAGTGAAAATCCTTCAGGCTGTTTGCAGTTTACGTGAGGTTTCAGGAGAAAGTCAGATATTATCGGGAAAGCCTCCCGTTACCCTCTGTTGAAGATGTTAACAGCGAATTCCTCTAAGCTGAGAATGTATGCAGCTGTTGCAGAAGCAGGGTTGCTATAGCTTTGAACAGATACAGTACTCTAACTAGACCTATACAGAGAAAAGTAGAAAGGAGAAATCCCAGCAGTCTGGAAAGAACACTTGGTTGCAACAACAGCACCCACAGCTATCATCCACCTACCTAAAGGTGACCAGTAAGAAGCACAAGGGAACTTAGCAACATCAACTGAAAATGACTAACCTATTACAAGCCAAGAATCAACACTACAAAATGTCAAATAGCCCCAAGCTTAGAAAAGATGTATTTCAAATTGTGTTTAATGCTTCTTCTGCTGTAATTACTCAGCTGTCATTTATTCTATACTCAGTATCGGCAAATGTCAAAACACACCCACTTTTGCTCTATTACAATTGATTCATTTTATTAATAGGGTAGCTGTTTTTCGTAATAGGGTAGCTCTGTTTATTAAACAACAAAAGAACAATAAAATTACTTTTCAGCAGGTAAAAGACCATCCAGACTCCTTTTCCCTGACTGCCTCCCTCCCACCCCAAACCTTTTAGCCCCTTGGCCCTCCCCATCACCCAGCACCAGCAGAGTTGGGTGTTCAGAGGGAATCCTGCACAGCAGCAAGGTGATGCTGACCATCCAACTGCCATTAAGTCTCTCAGGTGACAGGCAGCAACTTCTAAGGCGAAACTTCACAGGAGTCCAGGATTCAAAGAATTGAATTTCCCTTGAAAAACAGCTGTACAAAGCTTAGGAGGTGCAGGCAGAGTATTCCTAGTCTCAAACCTCAGCTTAAGCTCATTTCACTAAACCTTTCAGAAATCCATCATCTTGCTCTCCTGTGACTCCAGAATGGCGTGGGAAAAGCAAACACAAGTAAGATGTCTGCTGGTCACAGCTTAAATCTTACACATACATCTAATGCCAACAGAGGATGATGCCACTCCAGGCATACAAGCAAAGATGAGCACTGTGGTGCTTATCAAATGAGCAAGGGCGTATCAGGAAACGTTAACATGTCTTTAGTTACAAAAGAAACATGCACATGCATTACACAGTTGCAGTGATTTTCTAGTATTCAGAGGTAATTATTTTAAAATTTTCCTGTAGTGCCTTACTGGTAAGTTTATGTCGAGGCACTGGCTTATCTTTCTAGTCACTATAAATTTCTTATAATGCTCTCTGCTATAAAATTAAGCTTCACTGAACTGATGGCAGTGTGCAAAAAGGTATAAATATGATAACAGTAAAACAACCTAATAAATTCAGCCTTAAAACTTAATCCATTCTTCAATTAATTCATCAGTGCAATTAATCAGTTCCTCTCTAAGCACGTGAAACTGTAATACAACATGAATTCTGGAGCTGCAGGATCCCCCTGAAATTCCACTGCCTCCTGAGACACATGATTCCACCATAAAGCTGAACAGGAGAAAACAGGAATGAGCTTGCCAACAGTAAATGCACTGAAATAAGCACCATGTTCCACTATAAGCATACTCCTCCTGATGCAATAGTATTTTCTAATTAAAAAAAATGCTGGGTTGGAAATATCTAAACTGCCTTTCGCACTTTGGAGAAGGAGGTGAAGGAGAATGCTGAAGCTTTTCCATATTGTGGCAGAAAACCCATACGAAGACAAGAAATTTCCAAGTAGTACAACCTGTCCTAGGACAAGGCAGATGCTGACAGTTCACATAATCTGAAGAAAAGGCAAGGCACTCTGGAAGTCAACACATGTGTGTACAATTTTGCACACACTTAATCCTGAAGTGCATGCTAGACTATGAGACTCATGTGCAGACTGAAAAATCAATTTAAAGAAAAGATTTATAATACCATTATCTTGTTAAAGATAGGGCTACAGATAGTTTATTTGTCAGTTTCTTTTCACTAGAGATTCAACATAGCATGAATTAGGCCCCAGTACAGAAATTACAAACTGTTAGGTACTGACAGACCTCAAATCTTACTAAACAAATACTGTGCTGTTGGCTGAAACAGTTTACTACCCTCAGATTTATCTGTTAACCTCCTGTTCCATTTTTATTTTTAAACAGGGTTGATGTTCTGAATTTCCTTCACACTAAGACTTGTATACATATCTTTGACAATATAAAAAGACATTGCAGTGGCTGCAAACCCTGTCGAACACATTGTGAAGACATGAAGTTCATTTTGAAACTCTGCCTGTATCGATAATCCTCATTATCTCTGTTGCAAGATGCAGCAAATGCAGCTGCAGCAGTCTAAGCTGCTAGAAGCAACAGGCAAAACACGTCAGCTCCTTAGCCGGTGAAGTCCACCCTCCAAGTGTTCTGTCACATCTGTGTGGGGCATGAGCTCTGGCTGCACTGCTGGAAGTTACATGGTCAAGCTACATTTATTAATTAAGATGTTCACCACTGGCAGAAGACTTGCCAAGTGTGTGCCTGACCCTGAGACAACAGCCCACGGCATGAGACCTCCCACCACTTCCATCACTTGAAAGGAACTTTCTCTCAGGCATCTGTGAGCATCATAGAGGCTCCATGGGGGAAGTCTGTCAGAAACAGGGGCTCCATGGGGGAAGTCTGTCAGAAACCTTTTCTGCTCCATCACTGCGGAGAGAGGAATGGGAGCTGCTGCCTCTTAGAGACATGAGAACCGGCAATGATGATTATCCAAATAAATGCGCACATATCCAGAATTTCTGATTTTTTTCCAGAATGTTTTCTCTTCCTCCTATTCGCCTTTGGTATTCCTCAAGCTTTCTCTTCAGTGCCAGCTATCCCTCTTGCCCCTCTGGCTTCCTCCACTCACCACCCGCTTGCAACTTGGTAAAAGAAGCTATGCTAAGTGCATCAACCCACCTTCCTCTGGTGTAGCATCTTGTAACAGCGAGATGTGGTGAGTGCCTGTTCGTCCTGCCTCCGCCCAAGCTGACTTCTGTTGAGGTTCTGGGTATGGATGCAGCACTGGAACACAGCTCATCAACTGCCCAGCAGTCCTCCTGCTTGGCACTTTCAAGTGTTCAGCTGCAGTTTGGGCTAAGGCATCACACTCTAAACCAAGGTGCTGTCTCACCCTCTAGGCAGACAGCACTGAGACATTTGTTTTTCAATTCCGTCCTACTATTACAACAGTAGCAACAATGAAATCAACCCATAATGACTTCTTGGGCTCAAACCAGCTGCTCAGCAAATCAAGGCTCTAACAATGACAAGGATGCAGGGTTTTAGACAGCAAGTGTAAACGTTGTACTAGACTGTGTCCCCTGTCTGCAGTTGTCTCTAGGAGCAGTGAAAAGCTCTGCCCAGCAGCGATCCACCTGGGAGGCACAGTGATCATACCTGCATGGAGGAGGAGCTTATCCTTTCCTCTTCCTGGCATTTTTACATAGCTAGAGGGAAAGGAGCCCATCCGTATTTCTTTTGCTATTACAGGGATAATGGACAGAACAACTCTGTGCCTATCTCTGGTCCCAACATACGAAGACCTCAAACCACACAGTAGGCACCCAGGTGCTTCACAACCTGTGAGGAAATTATCTCTGTTTTACAGAATGACCTAGATCAGTGGTTTTTACAATGTCTTCCTTTCTTAGGAGACCACCCTCCTAGTACATTTTACCAAGAGTGTGGAGGTTCAGCCCACAGTTCTCTCCAGTAAGACAGCCATCAAAATGGGATAACCTAAAACTGGGGCATGCTTGTAAAAATAACAACCAAAAGCAACGTGCCAAATGCCTGACTGACGGCAGGGAACCAAACTCGTGAGTTAGACACGCAGGCACTAACGCCTCAGGTATGAGACTACACCCAAGAATGCTGTAAAGGCTCTGAGAAGCTGCTGGTGAACGGCTCTGTGCCAACACCTCTCCCTGCAGCGCAGGAAGTCCTTTCCTGCGATAGGGTAAACTGGGCCAAAATTTCACCACAAAAATGCAAGGTGAAGGAAGAGAGGCATAGCAGCTTCCAACTCAGGTAGAAAGGGATGGATCACCATCCTGTGAAGAAGCACCACCAAGCA
This sequence comes from Eurypyga helias, assembly GCF_000690775.1. Lineage (NCBI taxonomy): Eukaryota > Metazoa > Chordata > Aves > Eurypygiformes > Eurypygidae > Eurypyga > Eurypyga helias. The sequence goes on from NW_010261930.1 coordinate 9,414, forward strand.
AAAGATAGCCGTCAAATGGGGAAACCACTACTCACAGCTCTGTACCTCAAGGGGCCTACAAGGAAGCTGGGGGGGACTTTTTACAAGGGCCTGTAGGGACAGGAAAAGGGGTAATGGGTTTAAATTGTAAGTGGGGAGGTTTAGATTAGATATCAGGAAGAACTTCACAGAGAGGGCACTGGCACAGGTTGCCCAGAGAAGCTGTGGATGCCCCATCCCTGGAAGTGTTCAAGGCCAGGCTGGATGAGGCTTTGAGCAACCTGGTCTAGTGGAAGGTGTCCCTGCCCATGGCAGGGGGGTTGGAACTAGATGGTCTTTAAGGTCCCTTCCAACCCAAACCATCCTGTGGTTCTATGATTATTACTCTAGCATGAAACTCAGACAAAATCTGTCCATTTTGAAGCCACCTCCCACCTTCCTGCAGACAGACAACCATAGGGAGGGCAAGGACGGTTGCCAGTAAAATGCAGTGTGGGTCTTAACAAGAGTTTCTCCTGATAGCTGCCCTACGTCCACCAGAGAAAAATAAACACCCTTGCTGGCATCAATCTTCTAAAGGGTTTTATATTGATTTTCCTTCTTTTCGTAGCTGAACAGGCACCCACGGAAAAAGGCATCAGCATAAGACTGGAGGAACCTGTGGAGTATCTGGCACTGTCTGCCTTTCTAGGGTCACAGCTTTAGACCAAGTATATTACCTCCACTCTTCTCATGCCACCTTTTTGACCGATTGGTTAGTAAGCAGGGGTTTAGCTTGCAGGAAAGTGTTAATGCCAAATTTATTTTGCATTATTAACAGTTACTCTGTAAGTACTGGAAATGCAACCACTTTTAATGTGACTCAGGTTTGGAGTACAAACTGTCTACTTGTTTGGTGCTTGCCTAATTCTTCTCTGGACAGGATTCTCTGGTCATACAGCAGATTTGGGACAAACCTTAGCTGTTTACTTTCTTAGGAGCAGCCACAGGGCCAGGGGAAGGGGCCAGGGCAGAGGCAGCTGCCAGCTGAAGCAGCCATGCGTGCCTGTAGCATCCTATTCAGAAATCCTTCCCCCTGCCCAAAACTCCTTCCCCTTGCTGTAGGCTCCTAAAACATGCTTAAGCACCTGTCTTAACTTCATTGCCCCCAGGAGGTTTCTCTGGTTTTGATGCAGGCACTTAGGAACTCAAAATGCTGGGAAAAATCTCAAACTGACTTTCACACAACAAAAACAATGCATCTTTTTTTTTTTTTCCCCCCAGTTGACATGTTAGTTTTGGTGTTTTCCCTTTCTCACTGACAGGTTAACAAGAACATTCTCGCACAAAAAGAACTTCTATGAGGGGGATAAAAATGCATTTTAGCTTTCTTTTTATGTGCTTTGCAACTCACTAAATGACAGGCAGCAGTCGTGTGCACTCTATGAGCTGAATACCATTTATCGAAATTGACATATTCAAAATAAGGAAGGAGCCTAAATTAATTATCATAAGTAGAAAAATAAATACAACAGCTAATCTCAGAACTCAGTATTCTTTATGATGACTTAAAGCTGGCAGTCCTCATCATGTGAGATCTGTGAGCTATAAATAAACTTCTCTTAGAACAAATGAACATTTTTTACATGCAGGACTTAATGCATTACAGTTTTCTGGCAGAACAAAAAAATAACACCAGACCAAAAACACGTCTCATTTTTAATAGATAAACAAGCCAGTAAAGCAGACCTCCAAAAAAGGAAATCTCTAATCTGCAAGTGCAAGTATCCAAGCATGTCTTCAACTCTTCTCATTCAGTTTAATAAGAGAGGAAACCAGGCCACCAGAAGTTTACAGACTAATGCAATTACAGGGCGGCTCAGTAAGCACTGAGCTGTCCCTTATCTGCGACATGTAAGATAAAGCTGTGCTAACAGGTCTGTTTTTTCTTTCACAAAGCTGAATGCCCACCAATCAATGAATCAGAATGGCTGTTTTTCATGGGGGAAAGCAGCAGTCAGTTGCTGGCAAATATATGAATGACTATTCCTTACAGCTATTTTTAAGATCCATTAACTAACTGAATAATTGGATTTACCTATAAATAACAAATGCATTTTCATCAGATAGAGTTTAACATTTCTTACATCACAGGTGAAAAAAAAATCCTCTTAGTAGGTCTAGTATTAAAAGGCAAATAAAATTAAACCCATAATTATAGCAACACTTCAAAATCACCATGAACTTTCAACAATCCTGTGAATACAAGGATACAAATGCACCATTAAAAAGTCACTCACTGAAAAAAGCCACTTAAAGAAAACCAAGTTGTTTTGCTGTTTGCAAGTAGGATGAATGTGGGAAACAGCGTCTGTTTTGGAATGGTGAGCGGCAGCTTGCACATGGACAACAGCAGAGAGCTGGACCAACTCCAGATGTATTGAAAGCAGAGCTCATTGTTTTTCGAAACCACAAACAGTGAAGACCAGGTCCTTCAAACAAAAATGCTGGAAAGTTTTGTGCTGGCACTTAAAACTCCCAGATTCAGTTCCGGACACCATAAAAAGTGGTTTCTGGGGCAGATACATCTAGACATTACTGATGTGCATACATTCAGATTTAAATGCTGAAATTCAGACCTTTAGCTTTACAGGTTTGGAATTTGTAAAGGTACCATCAAGAGGAAAAATAAAATATGTGCCAGGAGGCCAAAGTGATCACTAACGTAACTTCTAATATTGGAGAATCTCACATTCTGAAAGGAAGGGTATACACGGATACTTATCCCAACCTCAACAGGAAAGTTACCCAGGCTACTGCAAAAGTTTGCTGATGGCTGAATTTAAAACACGCACACTGCAGTCCAAGGGCTCACATTTCTCCAAACCAAGGACAATCATGATTCACAATGTTGACCGAGAGGGCAAGTACCCAGCTTGCAAAAGTTAATTTAAATTGACCTAGGTGGGACCTCAGCGGGACCTCCGGGATGTTCCATCAGGGC
>NW_010261930.1:12402-19509 GCF_000690775.1 Eurypyga helias
TTTTTCATAGAATCCTGGTACTCTGCTCAGTGGGCACCATCTTGCTTGGCTGCACCTTCAAACTTTGGAGTCTGTACAGACATGCACGAAGAAGTATTTCATATTATATCAGCTGATAACTTCCAGAAACACATCTGGACAGAGCTTCGCTGACTAAGTCAGCTAAGCAGAATTTAGCCCAAAGGTAATATATGTATTCAATTAGGGAACTGTGAACATCTCAGCAACTAAGTAACAACCTGGCTAATGTGCTTATCCCTGCGTTAGCACTGACATCTCTTCTTACCAATTAGTGTGGTCTCAAAAAGGATAAAGAAAAGATCATAGCTTTGTGAGGTGATGCAACAGCCTGCTATTACAGAAGCACTGCCGAAACCTGCAGCGTAATTAGGGGTACGTCTTCAAAGTCGAGCTCACCCAGACTCACACCTGCGTGTTGCATCCCGTCACCACTGGTTCATACACAGAAACTTCATTCCTGGGTTTGGCAGAAGTATCATTCTGGTCTAGTAACACAGGCTGGAATCCATGTGGCTGCTGGGTTCACCTCTAAACCTGCCTATTCTGCAGCAAGGGATGCACGTGACTGCCAGCAGTCCTCATCCCACCCGAAGGATGAGGATGGAAGTCTCCGATGTCAACACATAGCTCAATTTTGTAGTGGAAATGGTAATGCAAGTACAGCCCCAAACTATGCCAAAACTGCAAAAGGAACTGTAACCAAGCCATTTCACCTTGACTATTTCATCAGGAAATCTGATTAATGCTTGGAAGCTCTACGCACAGCCCAGATGTGGACCTCAATGTACTAGACACTATCCTAGTTCTAACAAAGCAATAACAACCTGCTCACAGGTTCCAACCAGAGCTAACCAAACAGAGGGACATATGAAGGTAGGGTGCAGTATCAGGTGACAACAAGGTGAGAGTAGTTTGGATGAAAAGTGGAGGCCAGGCACACGCCATCAACATTACTATTACAAGGCCCAGGTGTATGTTGGCATCAAAACAAGGTGAGACTTGAAGGAAGACACTGAGAAGGTTTTTAAGATGGTTAGACAGACTGTAATTAAAGCCATAAATCTGAACTTCTTCCAAACCCACAGGTTATACAAGGGCAAAAAAAAACCACCCCAAACCAGCAATCACTCAACAATCTTCAGACAAAGCCAACTCCTCAGAAGAGAAGGGAGCACAAGACATTTCTGTCTGCACTGGAGACTGTTCAGGGACACCAAAAGTAAAATAATGCCTATCTTTTCACAGGAAGCTCTTAGCAGTGAGTATAATTGATGAAGGGAACAATTTAATACAGGCTGTGATGAATGCTCCCTTGCAGGACATGTGGAATCAAAACTGGATGTTTTTCTAAAAGATAAGCTCTAATCCAAACAGAAGTCAATTTAGGGAAGTCCAGTGGTCTGTGTTAGAACGCCAGTCATAACGTGATCACAGCTGACTCTTTAAACCTTATAACCCATGAACATAATGAGTCATGAATACCAACAGTACTGTTCCTTCCTCCAATGAAGTGTCTGGTGATTTGGTGCCTGGATGTGGGTGGGTTATGATTAATGATGTATTTTAATGTGACTTTGCTCAAGAACTTTTTTCCCTGATGATTGCCATGGCTTGGACAAGTTCTTCTTCCAGGAATTACGATAAAAAATTGATTTCAGCAAAAGCTCCATTTCTTGTCCTTAAGTCCATGTGCTTTCCCAGCACAAGATGAGCAAGGATCTTTTAATGGGAAATATAGTCAAGTTTAATTATTTAGAATTTATACCAAAATAGCCCAGAATAAATTATGAACACATCATCAGAATCTGGTTCATATTACTGCCAGAAAATGGCTGTGAAGGTACACAGTAGTATGCTTAAAAATGTAGTTATAACTGTCCTGAAAGTCTTTCTCACTGAACAAGGACAGTAAACATGGTGGTCAGCTCAAAACAGATTGAGACATTTCTGAAGGCCAGCTTCATGTTACCGGTGAGGGAGTCTGCTGGTATCTTCTTTCCCCCAAGTGATCATTACTACCCTTCTTCCTTCTGCAGTCTCTTAATACCCTCTATTTCATATAAGGCCTTCCTATACCTTCTGTTCCCAGATGGATGGGTCTGTTTATCCCTCATTTGCTCCTCCTTTTATTTCAGGTTCTTCCTTTCCCATGGCAGGGGGGGTTGGAACTAGATGATCTTTAAGGTCCCTTCCAAACCAAACCATTCTATGATTCTATGACTCTTTCATTATTTCTAGGGTCTGCTGCCACCACTACTTCCTTTCTGCCCCAGTGGCAGACAAGTTATTGGGATTCCTACATGTAGGGTGTTAAAATTTAAATCCTAAATCCAGGCTGAGATCAACTGAAATGAATGCATGACAGTCTGCAACATGTTAAGCAGTTTTTTCAACGTTTGCAGCAAGTTCTGTGGGTGTCTAGAGCTCCCATTTCTTGGCTTCTGGTTTCCTGATTTTCATTAGTATTGGCAAAATGCTTTGGTGCCTAGGCTGTTCCCTGGATTTGCTCTGATGTTGCATTCAAAAATTACCTAGCTATCTCCAAGCTGACCGATGCCAGTATACTGAGGGGAGTATTTCTCATTTGGCCTACAATGATGGTCAGTATCAAAGCAGGTATTCTTTACAGTGAAGGAAATAATGATAAAAGTCAAAGGGCATTAAGGCCTTGGCAGAAATATAGGTTTAGGTTCTGAAGTGTACTGTTAAAATTATATTGCTAAAAATTATCAGGGAGTATGGGACTATTAGGATGGGGTTGGACTCGATGATCTCTAGAGGTCCCTTCCAACGCCTACTACTCTGTAAACTCTGTGAATCTGTGAGTATTATTACAACCTAGAAAGTAAGGAACTATACAAAGAGTCAGGCCTTCTTGTTGTTAGAAGATGCCTCTGTAAATTAGGTATTGGGGCCCTAGATTTATTCATTCAAATTAATGTGTTTTGCTCATTTGCATTTCTTTAATTCTGGAACAAGATTTCTTGGTTTGAAATTGCTGGGCTATGCAGGGGCAACCGGATAAATATCACGAGACTTCAGTATGGGACCTTACCTCTTCCACTCAGTTAATTATCTTTCCTTTAGAGTTTGCTTGCTTGTATTTTTGCTTTCCAACCCCATTAAAAATCTTACTTTAAAATTCCAATTCTTATGAGATTTACGTTCCAAGATACAAAATGTACAAGAAAACAGTAGTTGTGGGTTTTTTGTTTTGTTTTGTTTTGTTTCATGGAAATCCTTAACAAATAACATTTGTAGTTTTCAAGAAAAATTGAGAATGTCTTCTGCTGACACTGTGCTGTCAGGAAGCATCACCCCCAAATCCTTAAAAGACAACCATTCAAATCCCATTACCATAAGCATTCTCTTCATTCTATTAAGAATGTAATTGTTTGCTTATCGGTCATGTGAAAAACAAAGGGCAGTAAGTGCTTCTACACCTCCGGCAGGCCCGTGTCGCATGGGGTCTACTTTAAAAGACTAAAGACGAAGATGGAAAATGGAAATTGAAGAGAACTGGGAACACTTTTGAGAGGCAGAATTATGGGCACCATGTAGCAACAGAAGCAAGAGCTAGAAGTGGTTTAAGTGCGTTTTGTAGACAGTGACTACCAAGAGCAGAGATAAAATGACACATGCGACTACAATAACGTGCACCAACAGGTATTGCTGGTACTTCATGGTACTAAACCTCCCTAATCGTACAGCAATAAAACTAATTCCATTTGCTCAGACGTCACTAGCAAAGCCCCAGAAAGCCAAGAAATGCCATTTAAAGGGACAAAAATATAGCTACATAGTTCTTTTTATTTTCCTCAGAGGTCAGTCTGACTTTTTTCCAAGCTTTTCACTGCCACCAGAAAAAGCTAGAAACTTCAATTATTTTTAAAACAAGCTGAAATTCTTCTATGCTCCTTCAGTTGCATGAACAGAGAGTTTCAGGAAAATGCCAACTACTCCAACAGTCAGAACAGAACCAAGAAACCTGGCAGTACAGAGAGGATAGAACCACTTACGTACAAGCAAGCACCATCCAGCCATGCTGGGCGTTCACTGCACCTTGTCCTGTTTCCTTTGTAGGAGGCTGAGGTGCTTTGCTGGGACCTTGTATGCTGAGGAGACCCGATCCCAATCTATGCAATCATAGTCATCTTCTGCTACTGTGTAATATTAAGCCTAAGTCAGCTCCTCTCAGGATGTTTTTCTATTTACTTGTTACCAAGACAAATTACTGCTCTGAAAACACCACTTCGGTTGTAAGACAAGATGATTATTTTTCACTGTGCGGGGCTATTTGTTTGTCTGGGAACACAGGTTCTTACAAGGGCTGGAGAGTTATGTTAGGTATCACTCTCAAGAGCCTCCTTCCTGAAAAAATGCCAGGAAATTGTTATCAGCTCTGTACTCTGAAGAGAACAAGCCCTGAGTTAATTCATCTGAGTCACTGAGAACATAATAAGAACAGTTTTGGTTAGGTATGAAAATTTACTTGCTTTCAGTGCTGGAGTTAATAGGTGGTAGTTGGAATCTGGGAACCATGAGCTAGAAACAGATTATTTGCATGTAATCATAACCTTAGTGTTTCTTCCAAGTCTTGCCTTTATCACATCACCTAATAAAGTACAAAAATCCAAAGGTGCTAGAACAAACAGCTCTATGTTTAAAGGAAAAACACCACCCAGCCAAGCAAAATGCACTCCAACAAAATTAAAGGATCACATCTACCTTTGCTGATAAGACCTTTTCAGTTTTATCTGATCTTAAATTCAAAATGATTTAGTGCAAACACACAGCACTCAACAGTTCAGTAAAATTCAGGATGTCAAACCTGACAGAGCAACTGCAGAAGTAATGATTTACAGTCTTTGTTTGTGGTAAGGCTTATGATGTCCTTCAGTCACACACCTGGAAAGGCTGTACCCCTGCTTTAAGGAATTTATGTTCCGGCAGTTCCTCCTTACTTCCTAAGGGCTGAGCACAAATTACAGCTTTTTAAATGAGCAACATTCATTAAATCAAATGACTAGTAATACTGCACTGCCTGAATGTGCCCCTAATTAGTCTTAGAACAGTTTTGCTCTGTACCAAGAGACTAGAGGTGGCCCTGCCTTTTCACTAATCACATCTGTGCTAACTCCAAAGCCCCTAGCAATAATGTTTCAGCAAAACTTGTCTACTTCTGGTACCACTATAAATAGTACCTTCAAACAACTGTCACATTACCTCTGTACACCCAGCCCTGCAACTGGTCAAACCAAGGAGAGTGGTGCTGTTGTGCTCAGCAAGAGCAGGCTGTAAGCCCAAGTGTGGACCACGGCTTTCATGCAAGTCAAAGGTGAGCTGGACAGTCCTCCAAGTATCAAATGCTAAATGGCAATTTTGGCTGGACCACAGGTTTACCTAAGAGTTGACATGAAAACACTGCAGCCTTCCTCCAGCAAGGCCAAGTGTGTACTCTCATCAGCTAATTAGTATGGTTTCATAAATATTAATGTACAACAGTGCCTGCAGAGGCAAAAGGTAATGTGAAATTTATCAATGCCTTGACTAAATTAGCTCATTGCAATACAGAAATGCAAATAACTTACAGAAACAAATATTAAATTCTATTGTGTGTTTTCAACATGTAAGAGGCAGAACTGTAAACCAGGGGCTATGGGACAGCTTCCACATCATGGATGTATTTGAGGCTGCAAAGTGCCCTAGTGCTGCCTAGACAAAGTCCTGTGGAATTCGCACCTTCTGAGCACAGCTGTGTAGGACACTTCCCAGCTTGATCCTGGACAGTTGTCCATGCACATAATGGACACGTGGTACGTTGACAGCAGGCCATGACTTCACAACGTGGCATAGCCACCGCAGGCATGACCTCATCTGTATTGTGGTGCAGTGTCACTTATTAGGGGGGAAGCCATCTCTGCCTGTTTTGAGTAAGCAGTGAAGGAAAGAAAGCTGAAGGCACCACTTACTTCAACAAAGTGCCATCTGCCTGAGGGATTTCAAATAGAACAGAAATACGCATGTTTCTGTTTGAGCTGGTATCACAACCACGGGGTTGTACTGCAAGGACAATGAAGGTATTTAATCTTTTAACCTTTTTGACAGAAAGTGGGCAGTTGATTTCATTTGATATGAGTATTCCCCAGGTACCCTACTTGATTTTTGGCTTAGGCAATACCCTGAACTGAAGCCCAGAGACTGAACTGCAGCCAGTGCTGGCATTCTGCTTTCTGACACCTTAATGCATTTGGATCCAAACATCCAAAATTTATTATCATTGCTCTAGTGCTTGAAAGAGCTCTGGACTGCATACAATTCAATAAAGAATGCCATGCCTTCAGGGATCCACTGGACACACGGCCAAATCTTCCTTTCATCTACAGCTTCTGGTAATATACTGGGTGTCTCAGATATGCTGTAACTTATGACTGCAGAGCTGTCCATGTTAAAACAGAACCAGGACAAAAAGGCACTTCATGGACTTCCTGAATATTTTTTTTCCAGTAATGCTTGCTTATGACACCAGAAGGGAAAAGAACGGAGAAGCTTCTGCAGAAACACAGCGTTTAGAGACTTGCTAACTGTGAAACCCAGTGCCACATATACTGCAGATTTATACCTGTCTAGAAGCAAGGTTTTATAATATAGTGAGGCATAGTTAAAAAACTAAAACCTCTGCTGAAGGAGATCCCACAACCACCCCATACAGCCTATTCCAGGGGGGGATTTGCACAAATGCCAGCACCTTGGATGCCCTGGTAGCACTCTTTTGATGGCACTAAATCCCACTTCCATCCCAAAGAAGATTACATAAGGACTGATAAGTGATCTATACAATCTGTATAGTTTGGATCCTTTAAGATAAAAGGATTAGAAAGGGAATAGACAAAATGGACTTAACAACAAATGCAAGCTATCCTTGTAGAGAAAAACAGCTGTGCGTGCAGAGACCTTGATCATTCTAAATACGCACTTTCTAGAGAGACTGATAAAAATGATCAGTCTTCAAAAATCATAAAAACTAGTGAGATGCAAGTCTTGCAATCTGTAAAAACAAAACCAGACCCCACCTGGAGTACTGTG
>NW_010261931.1:0-2518 GCF_000690775.1 Eurypyga helias
TATTTATATATATATTTATATACTTTAGAAACATATAACTTTTTTTAATCTTTAACTTGGTAAAACCATTCACCCTATATCTGAAAGTTTAGGTGTGGAAACAGAAAATTACATAAAAGGTATTTCACATTGAATGAATTACAATATACATACAAACAAAATCCCATGACATTTAATTGTAATTTGGAGAATATTGGACCCAGATTTCACAACAATTGCTCATTATTTTTTATTCCCACACAATGAGAAATGTAAATCAAATCCTTGATGTTAAAAATAAACTATTTCTGTTTAAAACATGCCTATCTATCAATATCTAAAAACCTAGGCTGCCCAAGTATGTTTTAACCTGCAGATTTTGTTAGATTCAGAAATCAGAAATAAATTAACATATCTTAAAAGTTTCTCAATTTCAAACTGCGAATTTCAAAAAAATGAAAAACAGTTAAGATCTACTACATTCACAAATCAATCTGTATGTGAAGTCAGCAGTATGGAAAGGAAAAAAGGAAACTAAAATCACAGATGTATTATTTCATTTGTAAAAATGTGCATACATCAATACACAGTAACATTTGCTCAAGCATTTGAAATAATGCTTCCATTAGCTTGAAAAATAATGTCACTCTTCTGATTTCAGAAAACTGCTTAGAATGTGATTTTAATGGAGCAGAAAAAAGGTGAATTGTTATCTTCCCTTACATTCATCAAGAAAAACAGTAGAAAAAGGGAAATGTCTCCGCTACAAATATTTGAATGTTGCTTTCATCTAAATATTTAGGTTTACATAGATGGACTGCTGAAAAAGCAAGGTCAACAAGACAGATGTAATTTTTAAAACATGTCTAGTATAGTTACTTGATTCTCTAGAAGACGAAATAAACGGTTAAAATCTGCCCAACCAGACACAGATCAAACAACCCATGTCACTAGCCCCATGGTACGCTACTTGATTTTGATAGCTGGGAAAATCCATTGTCTGGTTGTTTCCAAGTCTGCAGTTACCCCAATAACAAGCTGTGATTAAGAAATCACTAATTGTTGAGACTGCCTATCCTGGGATCTATCATCAGTTTGTAAAGATAAGCTCCAATTTCAGCACCTGAAAATTTTGAGCCACTGTTCAACACTGAGACATTACATGAGAAGGGAAGCACTAGAATGAGAATCCTGTTGTGTCCACTGGAACTCCCCAGTACCACTTCAAATATGTTATTCTGGTTCTGGTGGGGTAGCTGAATCACTAAAAACCAGTGACATTACCGACTCAGCATTACAATACTGAGATAAGGTGATAAGTCGTCTTTGAAAAGAACAACATAGTTCAGAGGGTTGGGAGGTTTTTTTGTTTGTTTCAGGGTTTCTTTTTGTGGTTTGGATGGTTGTTTGGTTTTTCATTGGTTTTTTGGGGTTTTTTTTGTTTTTTGTGGGTTTGGGGTTGGGTTTTGTTTGCTTGGTTGGTTGGTTTGGTTTTTTTTAAGTGTTGCTAGTCAAGCCTGTTTAGATGAAAACCAAGGAACCTTTCCTCAGCTTCTAGAGGACAATAAGCACTTTATATACCCCTTAACATCAGGCCAAATTCATCAAAACAGGAAAAATTCTATCTTAATTTATATTTAAAATAAACTGTAGTGTTTCTTAGGGGCTCACATTCAGATCACATTCCAAGACCGCATGTTATACCTTAGCATTTTACACTATCATCAGTTCATCAGATGTTTTTCATTGTGGATTCCTCCCAGGCTAATTTTTAATGCCCTCTCCTAATGAATCTATGTTACAGTGCCACTCATTTAAGCAGAACTTTCAACTCTGCCTCCTAATCCAATGATTATTTACTTCAAATTCTATATAGACCCCAGTGCCACAAGGTCAGGGGACAACATTAGTTGCTCACCTATTAAGCCCTAAAGTGAATGTGAAATCCTTCCAGTGGTATTTGAAAAAAACATATTTATATTAAAAAATACACATATAAAGCTACTTAAAAAAATTTCATATTACAATATCCATGCCACCACAGTAGTGGATTACTGTGGATCATAGTGGATCTATGAAGAGCCGCTTAATATGTTTATACACCTGTACTACAGATTAGTGAAGTCCATGTAAATACAACCAGAAATTTTTCCTTGAGCATGATTGGTTGAATCTATATTCCGCATTAGGCTGACAACACTAATCATTAATCACCCAAATGATGAGCACCATAAACATTAATCCAGCAACTCTCAAACTAACAGGACTTTTTTAGCTGAAAGGAGCATTAAGCAGGCATTCTAAATTAGAAGGCACAATTAAAATGTGATCTGTGATGACTGGGTCCCTTCAAATAGAAACACTGACAATTTACTAACTCCCCACACCCTGCATATCTATCATGCTGGCTGTTCTTTTTACAAAACACCAAGTTACATTTTCTGCACCAACCATATTTATAAAAAGGCAAATAAGGTCACACTCAGTTTAATCTTCAGAATTATACAAATAAAAGTAAAGTGGAGAATAAATATATTTA
>NW_010261932.1:0-5643 GCF_000690775.1 Eurypyga helias
GGGGGCTGGAAGCACGGGAGCTTCTGTATTGCTGGGGGGTGCGTGTGGAAAAAATAATCAGTCTTCTCTCTTTATCAGTTTACTGCCTTCTGCTGCCACGGATACAGGAGCAGCCACGACAGGCGATGGAGGGCGAGGGGGCTGAGCGCCCGAAGGGGCCCTGCTGAGAGACTCACGGGGGCGAGGGATGGCCCCACGCGCGGTCTCCCAGCCAGCACGGGCCGTCACGGCCCAGGGACCTCGTCACGCACGGGAAACGCAGCTGGAAGAGATGACGGGGCACAAAAGGGGTCCTTGGAAGGTGTCCCCGGCCATGGCAGGGGGGGGGAACTGGGTGGGCTTTAAGGTCCCTTCCAACCCAACCCTCCCAGCCCAAAGCATTCTCTCGCCCCAGCAATCGTGCGAAGCGTAGCGGTGCCTTGTAGGAGCACCAAGACAGCAACAAGAGCACCAGGCCGACAGCTGAAAGCTTGGCAGTGCTACCTGTTCATGTTTCAACGCCTTTCGTTCTGTGAGTGCAAGCAATAGTTACCAGTAAAGAGCAACCTGGCCTCTGAGTCTGCAGGGGAAACACCTGGCAAGCACTCCGGGTTGGGCACTGGGGCCTGCGGCAGGGAAACGGCAGCAGCCGTCAGAGGGGGCTGTGACTGCGTGGGCACCTAGGTCAGGTGTGTTGGCCTTGGCTTTGTCCTTAACTAGTTGGATACAGGAGGGAGAAGGTCCAACAACCAGAACCTCGAGTACTGTGTTCAGTTTTGGGCCCCTCACGACAAGAAAGACATTGAGGTCCTGGAGCGTGTCCAGAGAAGGGCCACAAAACTGGTGAAGGGTCTGGAGAATATGTCTTATGAGGAGCGACTGAGGGAACTGGGCTTGTTTAGCCTGGAGAAGCGGAGGCTGAGAGGAGACCGGATCACTGCCTACAACTCCCTGAAAGGAGGTTGTGGAGAAGTGGGTGTTGGGCTCTTCTCCCTAATGACAGATGATCGGACGAGGGGGAATGGACTCAAGCTGCGCCAGGGGAGGTTTAGCTTGGATGTAAGGAAGAAGTTCTTCACCGAAAGGGTTATCACGCACTGGAACAGGCTGCCCAGGCAGGTGGTGGAGTCACCATCCCTGGATGTGTTTAAGAGACGGGTGGATGAGGTGCTGAAAGATATGGTTTAGTGGTGGACAGATACGGTTGGACTGGATGATCTCTAAGGTCTTTTCCAACCTAGTGATTCTATGATGTCCATGGTTTCCTGTGGCTTCAAGCTCCGTTCTCTACGAGCACTCTCCCTTTTATTTCCACTCTTGCTTACGGTTTTGTTCTCCAAGCCGTGGTTAATATGAATTCTGGGGGTGAATCCTGGCCCTGTTGAGTACAAGTTGGTTTTTTTTCCAATCGACAAGCTGGGATCTCCCCTCCTTGAATCTTCTTATTTACAAACACGGGGGCGCGCTCAAGTGCGTGATTAAAGAAGACTGACAAAATACCAGCCTAATGCAAGAGTGAATTACTTCCAAGTGATTAATGCTGCGGAAGCAGCGATGGTTGTTCTCTGCACGCGACGCTAACGTGCGGGCAATACCCGCGTCCTTTCAGAGCGGGTAACACGCTGCACGGCCCCCGTAAGCGATACACGGCATAAACCCAGCCTTGGTTTCACACTGTCCGCTCCCCACATTGGTATTAGGCCATGACGACGTCTGGGGTGTCACATACCAAAAAGGTAGGAGTAGTAACACGTTTTGCAAAACAAGAGTCCTTTAAAATGTTGGGAAAGCCAAATGCTCAAACCTGGATGAGCAGTTAACTTCCCCTGGTTACTAGCTCAGCAGGCGGAAGCCCACGTACAGAAATAAGGCCACACACCCTCACAGGATTGGCTTTAGTCAGCTCGTGGGACTTAAAGGAGTTGGCAAGACAGACTGATCTCTTATGTGCTTTGAAACCCCTGAGACGACGAGGAACAGATTTAGGAGCCAAAACCTCTAAGACTTTGGCCTTACAGAAAGTTAGCTATTTTGGAAGTAGTTGTGTCACTTTCCACAAGGCCTATTTAATCGCCAACATCTTCCACACAGGGTGTAATTTTTATTCTGTCAAACCACCCATTCCTTGGAGGAGACTGAAACCCTACGCCCTGGGCGTCTCGTAGGAATAACCACCCCAAAACCCCTTCCCCAGCCTGCGGACAACCTGGAAATCTAGGTCAGGTTCAGGTGAAATTCCCTCTCTTACTAGGAATCTGCATCTCCAGAGCCTGTGCAGCAACATGACTGTGGACAGCGAGTGTTTTGTGATGGGGAGATCCATGGAAGTTGCCTTCCAGTCAGCGCACAGTGCCAGCGAGGATGTAAAACAACCCAGCTGATAATTCACCGCAGGGTTAACGTTAAAATCTTGCGAGGACAGCGGCCAGCAAGACTTGCTGCTGAGAAGTTGGGGTTTTTTCCCCCCTCTTACATGTTTCTAGATGATTGTGGTTTTCCACAGCACAGGGGAAAAGGAAGCTGGAGTTTCTGCTGCAGGATTCCAGGAAGTGCAAAGCTGTGGAAGAAAGCGTGAGACTGAACGGAGTGCGGGATGCTGGGGATGCCTAACTACGAGAAACCGTCAGGAGGCATCACCTGTGTGTCCCAGAGGACTCCCAGCAGCCCAGTAAAGAAGTAAAAAGGATGAGAGGGCAGATACCCAGGACAGAAAAGGAATACACCGTATCAGAAACAGTGACCTTCATACCTTTCACTGTCTGAAAACCCATACACGGATTAGCTCAAGTCGTTAAGAATATGAACCAACAGCAGGTGTGAGGGACCACCCAAAAGCACAAGTTTAAGGCTTATTCGCCCAATTGATAATTTTCTTACGTGTTTTTATCAAAATAAGCGTTACGTTTCTGCTGTGGTTTCACATGCACAAACATACCTTCTTGGTTATGGAAATACAGGAGATTGCTCTGTTCTTAGACTCCAAACAGTAAGTCACTGCAACTCGAGCAAATAAACCCCCCAAACCAAACAAAAAGCCCCAACAGATGAGCTCTGCCTTACATCATCGCCCTTCCGCGGTGCTTCGACCACTGATCCCCGCGGAGATTACTGACGCTCGGGCTATCAGGCCATCTCCCAAGATCTCATTCCATCTCCCTGACTGTTCAAGAGGAAGAATGCTCTCTTCTCACGCTAGGAATGTCTCCCGCTCCAGGCTGAGGCACTGCAGTGGCTCCACCTAAGGCTTTAGGGGAAGAGGCAGCAGAAGACATCAAAGCAGCAGAGCTGGACCCTATAGCTACCGGCCCCTGGCATAGGCCAAGTGGCACATGATCTGCTCCATCAGGTAATCGGCCGGCGCATCCTTTAAAGACGCTCCTCTGCAGGAAATACTTCCCATCACTTGTAAAGTTAGTTTACATTCTAGCAGCACACAACCCTTCCACTTCCAACTGGTTTCTCCCATTTGAAGCGTACCTCTCCGTAAGTTTTTCGGCAAGCCTCACCGGCTACACGGAATTTTTACCTAAATATAAAAGCTGGTTTCCCAACCATTCGAACTTTTAATTAATTAATCCTTGGTGTTGCCTTAACTCACCGCCAAATCCCAGGACACACACAAGCCTCGTACAAAAAGCTCAAAGACGCAGTAAACAACCTTCGGTTATGTTCTCAAAATGAAAAAGTTTGGCTTTAGAAATACCAAAAAAATGCAGATGTTACAAACAATCCATTTATTGGGTCTTAAACTACGTACAGAATTGAAATAATAATTTTGGCACTACGCTATACAGTGGTTACATCCGTGTGCTGACACTCATGAAATACTGCACCAGGAACACCGCTGTGCTTGGAAGTTTGGAATGAGTCACACACTCAGCAGGTAGATCACTCGAAACCTATCAGCACTCCCGTAGGGCTGCACAGAAAGTTGAAACACACACCAGTTGGTGAATTACTTCCACGTACCTCACGCTCTGTGAGCTTTTCACACCGGAATCTGCGATGTCAGCATTTAGAGACGGCCACAAGTGTCGCATTAAAATCCAAATGAGACGTAGTAATAATGAGATACAAGAAAACCAAACCGAAACCTCTGCCTTTTAGACACGAAGAGATATTCTGTTAAAGAAAATAATTTAAAAAACTAATAATGGCATTTGATTCGATACAAAAGCCAGAAGTACTACAGTATTAACACCTAAGTTGGAATCTTTACAAATCAATCTCACAATGGTGTTATGTAAAAGGTTGCAAACTGTACAATGTTTTGTCAATGCAATGCCTCTACAATTTATACAGTCTTTTACAACTATGTAACACATATTCAACATGTTGTTAAACAGCCAATAGGTACCAGTCTCTGAACAAAGCTGCGGGTGGAAAAATACAGAGCTTCCACCCTCTTCGAACAAGACACTCTTGCTCAAGCCCGTTAAAAGTCAGCCATTCGGTGCCTTTTCACACTGCGTGCACATTTCACATGTGAATGCAACCATCACTTAATCCTCCACAATTCCCTATCCGTGGGCTCAAATTACGTGGAAACACTCATAGTCCTTCACCCTTACAAATATGCAGAGAAGACTTTTTATTCCACACGTGGTCATGCTATCTATGAAGGCCTAGGCCGTAAGAGCTTTCACTCCCCACCTTTTGTCCTGCCACCTCTAGAAAGGAGATGGGCTATTTACATTTCCACAAGGAAGATAGAAAAAGGCAATTCTGCCCTGAGGTGGACTGAACGACACAGAGCCCAGACAGGCCCTCAGATCCAAGTAGTGAAAAATAAACTCTGAGAAAGACCGGTTCCTGGTGCTGCAGCCCGATGGGACAAGCAGCTACATCGCCAGAATCAGAGTTTCACTGAGATTCTTCTGGTTTGCAGCACTCGGGCTCTGCATATCTTTGCTGTCGGAAACAGATGGGAAGGAGGATGAGGAAGAGAGGGTAAGAAATGTGCATCGTAAGTCACAGTGTGCAAGGAAGCAGACACGGGACTGATGTGTAATGCAGGCCGGTGACAAGGGTGTCGCGATAAACTCGCGGTGGGGCTCTGCAAGCGATGTAACAAGAGGCTGTGGGGCTCCCACAGCTGCTCCCTGGGGAGGTGAAATTCTTTATGAATGGAACCAGGTCTTTATGTTTGTATTCAAAAGTGGTTTTGATTAGGCATCGGGACTTCCAACAGAAAGTTTTCTACATAAGTTTCTTTTGAGTTTCCTTTATTTTGCAGAAAGGTTCCTACATCTTCATTTCTCCAGGAGAAACCTGAAAAAAGAAGAAACAACTTAAAATCAGAATTCAAACCAAGATTACTGCTTCATGCTATTACCACAGAAGAAAACGAAAATATCAATACCCTCCTCAGAACACTGTCACAAAGTACCACAATACGGCAGAGATCGGAGTCTTGGAGAGTAACAGAGACACACCAGAGCTGGATTTGCTCTTTGGGGACATGCCCATTTGGAGAGATCTGGCAACAGTTTGGTTGCACTCACTCCCCACTGTGAGCTGTAGAGGATCTGGTGGGCTGGGCAGTGGGTTAAAGTTCTCAGAGGATGTACAAGTAGAAAGCAAGAAGTATCCTGTCCTTAGTGGAGCTGCCAAGCACTTAAGAGGCAGCCAACTGGCAGGAAATGGAGAAAAAGGACTTGGGGG
>NW_010261933.1:0-3628 GCF_000690775.1 Eurypyga helias
CCCTACAGCCAAGCCCAACGTTTTCAGTAGCCCTGTGTTTGCACTTCATCTGTTTGATGGGGTGTTGAACAGGTGGGAGCGTTCTGGGACACACTGAACAGGCCCCTCTTGACGCATCCTGTTGCTTTCCTCTCATCAAATATTACCTGAGAAGTGCATTGTTTGTTCTCCCACAATTCATCGTCAGATGGTGCTCTGAACTTGGTCGTGCTTTACACCCTCCCTGTCTTTCCGTCTCCTTGGCTTTTAGACAGAACTAATTTTCTTCACAGTCTTTATGTTGCCGGATGAAGAAACATTTTCATCTTACGTGTATAGGGTAGCTTCTTCATTTCCTTCAGTATCCTTGGCACCCTTTTCAACACCCAGTTAAGTTTCAATCGTTCCTCTTTTCTTCTTACTCGTGTGAAGTGTACTGACACACCAACAGCACCAGTGCCAGTATCTTTTCTCTCTACTGGGGATACATATTTGAAACAGCTTAGAAGAGCGTTTGTCTATGTCATCGTAGCATTACATTTCTTGCTCCATCATCCTGTGATTAATTAGGTCAGGTTTTTCCTAAGCTATTTCTGTACATGGACAAAAACATCTTGTTATTATGGACATGCATTTGCCTCATACTGTCAGATATTATCCTTCTCCTTTTACCTCAGCCTTTGAAGACACCCAGTTCTTCCCATATAGCAACTTGATCTCCCTTCTTGTTGACAATAGCTCATGAATATGTCAAGTCAGCAAAGTTATCACACTTCTCCTGTTCCACTAGACCTTTTCAAGTATAATAACTGGTGATATTAGTTCCAATTGATAATATTTATTGTACCTTGACTGTCAGTCACTGCAAGGCAAAGGGTCTCTATGGTGTTCTATTAACTAAAACGACGTGCAAGTCCAAGCATGTGTATACTCACCCATTCTCTCGGCCTCTACAGTTTTCTAAATTAGGTTGCTCACACTGGCTCCTGCTGGATGACCAGAGCACTGGGGTATAGACCTTCCATTCTCTTTGAAGACAATGAAAGCAGAGAATACTGCAAGTCTCCTTCTTTCAGACTGCAGTGAGTAATCGAAGATTTACATCACGTTCCATCATTTGACCCACACTGGTCTCAGGCTTAGCACGTGCTTTTTCTCCATCCGGTGTAGGATGTTGCTCATGTGTGAGACTCGTTGACTGCACCTGTTTGCTTTACACCGGGGATTTGGGTGAGCTGGGCAATTACAAGACCATTTTCTTCAGATAGATGCCATAGACTGGTTGTTTAACACCACATGCAAGAATTCTTGCACAGGTTCTGCAACTAAAGCACATGCTGCTTCTTATTAAGAATTAAAATTTTTAACCATGGAGACCATTTTTAACCAGGACACTAAGTAGTGTCTCCCGACAAAGCCAGCCATACCAATGTAGGAAGATCTGATCCAAAACACAGGGACGAGAATCTCCAAGAATGACCTCACTCCGCCCTGATGCTATCTGCCAAGCCTCACACTTAGGCAGTTCTTACATTCTTCTTTGTTTAAACTAATACCCCACATCTTCTCTAATCTAGCTAAATTTCTCAGTTGGTACTTTATCGTTTGTTCTCATCTTATGCGCGTGCTCCATGCAGTAGCTTTCTTTGTGGGTCAGGAATTCATCCATTCCTTACATTCTCTCTGCTCCTTGCTCGTGACCTCCCTGAGTTGGTTATTTATACATCGAGTTTTTCCTGTGAGCTTTTCCTCTTACAGGGGATCAGTTGCAGTTAGTATTTGCATCCTCAAGCTACGTCCAAGAAAACCTAGTGTAGTAGTTTCTGACCAATGAAAAAAAACACTAACATCTGTTCCTCCTGGCTGATAGGAACAGCTGATATCCTAGCTGTGGTATGGCATGGAAGACAGTAAAACCAGCTGAGCTTGCTGGCTTGTATCATGATCCACATGTAAATTTTAAAAAGGTGTATCACATCGGTTGAGAAGAAGCACTCTAAGCTATAGTTCCCCACATCCTAGTGCCTGCTATGAATTATATGTCAGTTTACTCATGCAGCCAAAACTATGAGTTTTAGATGGCAAAAAACACGTTTAAAACAGAGAACACGCTGTGCAGTAGAAGCGCACTGCACTTCAGGGCGTGCGGTGTCCAGAAAGTTAATGAAGAGAGAATGAGGAAGGAGAGCAAGAAGTGAGACCTCCATACTGCTGCCGATCCTTGCTTGGAAAATAGGCCTGATGTTTCTCAGTAGTTTGTAGGTTTTCTTTTTGAAACTGGGGATCTTAACTGTCAATAAGTTTTTGTTTACTTTCCATCTAAGTTAAATGAAACCATCATTTTTCAATATTAGATTATTTTCTGCAGTTAACTTTCCGTAATGCCCTGATTTCCAAATGCAAATATAAAAATATACCAAACAGCCATTGCAAAGATTAATAATGCTGCTGTGGTAGTACTAGCTGCATTTATTCTCCACTGCCTGTATACACAAAATCTGAGATCTCTGAAGGATGGGCATGAGACATCTGATTTCAGAGGTGCTGAGTTCCCACAAAAGCAACATGAGTTTTAAGTTTGTGTAATCTCTGAAAGTCAAGACTATGTCAAATTAGTTGTTGAACAGTAGACAAAGAAAACCACTGTACACCTTTCAATATTTAACTGCAGATGGTTTTGCAGAAGAAAACAGCTAGTGACTCTGCCTAGAAAGCTGACGAATGACCAAAATCAATCAACAAAAAAAAAGAAAAAAATTCTGTTACATAGCTTTCAGCCATAGCACTCCAAGGTTAACCTCAATCAAAACCAACAAATCATTTACTTAAGTCTTGAAGAACTAAGTTTTAATTTAGTAATATTCCTTTAAGCAAGGTAGCCAGGGTGTGCAATGCATAACTTTCTCAGCATCAGGAGTACAATTCCCCAGAATACCATCCCTTCTCATTTCCTAAATACTGTATCCAACCCTTTCCAGTTGTGCCAAACGGACCTTCTGGAGTTCCCTGTTTATCCATGACATTCCCAGGTAACAAGCATTTCCCTGTAAACTGGCTGACAGACTGTCACCCAGCGCTAAGGGGACACATGGGGTTCTTATAGGGATCTTTGGCAGAATGATGATGACACTAAATCATAGTTACAATTAAAGCTTTCTTTTCTTAACAGGATATTATGATTAGTATAGCAAAGAATCTGTGATGAGAATGGCACAGCGTTTCTACAAGCAGAACCAATACGGTACAATCTGTAAGTAGTGTAATACAGAACTTAGAATTCAACTTAACCCACGGTTTCTAATGACCTGGACCCTCTGCAGATCAGGTCAGATCTTAATAACGGTTTGCTGTATCAATATAACCATCATAGTCTATCCTCAAAAATCATGTAAAAGAATAGGAGTCACTCACGGAGTCCTTGGAGGAAGCAGATGATGGTGGAGGCATCCCTGGCCACCGGAGAGTCCCAGGTCTCACTGTCCGGCAGCAGCTCCAGCCCACGTCCCCCACCTGGGGCACATCACTGCTGATTTTATGGACAGTGCTCTGGGTGCTGTTGTGCTTCCCCATCCTGAGATGGGCTTATCACCACCGCCGTGTTGGCCGGGGTCTGGGACCTTCAAGGCCGGCAAGGAAGGAGCAATCAGGC
>NW_010261933.1:3758-4119 GCF_000690775.1 Eurypyga helias
GAATGGCGTTACTGGTGTTAACCACATCACCAGGGTGTCGGGAGCAGGGGGTACCGGTCACACACCCCATTACAGATGGTGCAATCTGGTAGGCTGTTCAGCTAATTTAAGCCAATTTGCTACCCACTTCTTTCAGCTGTACTTGGTAGTTAGGCCCTGGGCTACACTTGAGTGATGGTATAGCAATGTTCTGCCCAGCCTCAACCAATAAATAGGAATGAGGAAAGAGGAGCAAACAGCTTCATCATTCCCTCTTCTTTATTTTTTTAAATACATAGAATCATAGAATCATAGAATGGTTTGGGTTGGAAGGGACCTTAAAGATCATCTAGTTCCAACCCCCCTGCCATGGGCAGGGACA
>NW_010261933.1:4133-4695 GCF_000690775.1 Eurypyga helias
AACCCTCTCCCACCCTGGCCTTGAAGACATCCAGGGATGGGGCATCCACAACATCTCTGGTCTGGGCACAGCATCTCAGGCCACATTTATAAACACAGTGCATTTTCAGAGTTACCAATTACCTAGTTATTCAGAGAAGGGTAGAGTGATGCCAGAAAAATCAGAATAGAGCAGAGACAGCTGGGACTTAGTGCCAAGTCTGGCACACTTGATCCTGATCTTTCAAAATCCTCGAAAACCCTGAATTCATTGTGTTTGATGCACCATTCAGCATCTCAGGCCACATTTATAAACACAGTGCATTTTCAGAGTTACCAATTACCTAGTTATTCAGAGAAGGGTAGAGTGATGCCAGAAAAATCAGAATAGAGCAGAGACAGCTGGGACTTAGTGCCAAGTCTGGCACACTTGATCCTGATCTTTCAAAATCCTCGAAAACCCTGAATTCATTGTGTTTGATGCACCATTACTTCTGTCAGATGAAGAAAAGGCTTTGTATTCCAAGAAAGCAGTACATGTCAGGCATTAGGAACATGTTATCATAGAATCATAGACTCATAGA
>NW_010261934.1:0-11386 GCF_000690775.1 Eurypyga helias
GCCCGGGGTTCGGCTCTGCCCCGGGTTCGGCCCTGCCCGGGGTTCGGCCCCGCAGCCACTGCCACGCTTCAAGCGCCCTTGCCCGGGAAAACCCCGCTAGCCAGAGCAGCTCGCTAAGGGAATGAACTCCTAAGAGCAGCAAGCTCTTAGTTAAGGGTACAGGGTTTTGTATTTCATGTTTTCCAACTATTTTTTAGATATTTTTAAACCTTCAAATAAAACCCAGCGCTCTTTGTTCGTGTTCCCTCTCGCTATTGTTGAAGCAGTAACTGGAACAGGGAATTACAGCATGGGAACACCAGACTTGCCTGTCGTCCACCATAAGGACAGTAATTCTGTCACTTACCTCATTTCCCATAACAACGGATGTTATTGGCTTAGGGAATGTGTGAACACTCAGCTAAATCCCGAAGACCTCTGCATGCACGCAGATATACGTGCGTATAGTCCTGGATGTTATTCACCCTGCACTGGAGCGGACTTCTGTTGCACTCATCATGAGTTTGATTCAGTAAGAAACTTGGGATTTGCCTCTTTCTAACACCATGAAATGGGTTCCCCGGGAAGCTTCTCCTGAAACCCTACCCATTTCCTGCTCTGGTCCGAGTGTCCCGCCCGGCAGAGCCCGGTCCCTGGGCTGGGCGGTGGGTTGATGGCCCAGGCTGGCTCCCTCGCTCTAGCTGGACTGTGCCATTTGCTGACTAGCGTGCTGGAATTTTCAAGCCCACTTTCTTTCACTGCGTACCAAGAGGGAGGGGACAGGTTGCTTTCCAGCCTGGCTATCACCCAGAAAGATCTAACATATATGTATTACCATCCCACGGAGTAAGGATGCGAAACATTTGTTCACCCTGTGCCTCAGCCAGGGAGATCAAGACACGGACCTGAACCATTCTGTGATCTTCACAGGGAGATTTGCCTACACCAGCCCCTTCACTGGGCAGAGAAGCCCTGCACGTGAGAGAAGGGGCAGAGAGATTGTGCAGACCCCGAGCCCGGCTTGGAGAGCGCGATCACCTTCCTAACAAGAAGTGTTTGCAGAGGAAGCCAGCGCATAGGGATCTGCTGCAAACCACGGGCAAGACTACGAGCTGCTGAGCAACGTCAGCAAAATTCCCTGGCTCACAAGCTCAGGATATAACACAAATATAAACACTTGGGGTAAGACTCACAGCTGGGGTCTACCAGGGAGGCTCCCCCGGTTCCCACAGCCAATTTATTCCGAGACAGGAGCCTCTCATCCCTGCCATCAACACATCCTACACACGCACACAGGGTTAAATCCCTGTTACACATCTTCCTCATCCAGGTCTGCCACAAACCAAATGGGAACTTGGCAATTAAACATCTGATGTGCAAGTCAGAGGCTCCTGAACATGTTGCAACGCCAAGAGATTTCCACTCAAATAGTATTTCATTACTAATCTAGTCATATATAACCTGAGACACATCTGATGGACAAATTCAGTCACTTCACTGTGGTGCCGCCATCTGCAAAGGCTTCACGCATCACAGTAACAGGGTTCTTGAAATGCATTTGTGCAGATTTAAGCAGCAAACCCTAAAACTACCAGAAAGGGAATAACCGCATGGAAAGTGAACCCGCCGGCGAAGCAGGAGAGCAGTAACAGACCCAGCCTCTACCTACCTAAAGGCCAGTGAAACCGGCCTTGGATTTTCTGTTACCTCACTATGCACTGGAGTGCATAAACTAGCTGGAAAGGCGCGTTATTAGCACTAAGGGCTCTTTTTGGAGCAGACTCACAGCTGTGCTGGTTTTACCATCTTGAAGGGCTGGATGTAGTGAGCAGGCATAGCCAGCTCCTTCACGATTGCGCTAGAGCTTCCTAAAAAGCAATTCCTGTGAGTTCATATGAAAATGGAAAAATTGGATGACAAAAGCCATTGCTATCAGTTAAACCTTTAATTTGGCAGCTGCAGCATCCATGCAGGCTGCCCCATGGGCACCCATACAGTAGAGCCCATTAGGAGTTGGGGCTCTGCGTCCTCATCCCGGTTCTGCCATGACTTTGTCCTGTGGCCTTGGGTAAATTTACTCCTGTGCGCTCCTTTCTCCAGGGTCTCTTGTAACTCACCCGCAGAGTACGCCAGGTTTCATCCGACTGCCCGATCGAGAGGCAGATTACTGGCAAAGCTTTTGGAAAGCCTTCGGTACAAGGACAGTCCAAACTAAATGACATGTAGAACAAATATGAGTATCCTAGAGAATATGGTAAACTACAGAATAACTGTATTTGTATTAAAGTAACGGACTATAAGGGTCAGATTTGGTCCTGCTCATAACCACAGACTCTGGAGCTGCCGGTGCAGTCTACAGCTACACCAAAATAACAGCACAGAATACAGCCCCATTCTCAGCTCGCTAACCGTGCTCTGTGTGTGTGTTTATTGCAGCAGAAGCTTCAATATTTGACTGAACCCTTATTGCTACTTTGGCAGAAACACTAAAAGTCTACATTGTTTGAGAGCACAGACACTTTGGCAACAAGATCACTACATTTTGACACATTCAATAGAAAAGAGGATTTTTACAATCAGGATCAAACTCCATGGGAAAAGAAAAAAGAAAAAGCCTCCAGAATGTAAATATTTGACATGATGGGAATTCCTAGGGATTTTGTCTTCCTTAACTGTACACAGGACTCCAAGCTGGATGCATCCTCAAACCAAAAGCTATTGGCTTGTGTCCAAATTTTGTGGCTGCTTTTCCCTCTCAAATACTCCCGCCCAGCCCCACCAGACCTAAACATCCTTTCAAGCTGGAAAAGTTCAGTTCCAGACCTAAAATCTGTAGTTAGAGCACATCGCTACTCCAAAAGCAGCACAAAGTGCCTGTCACTCATATATCACCCCGTTACTCAGCCCCTGGTGAAGCACATAGAGCAGTTCCTCACTACACCTTAAGAGAGACAGAAATTAATTGCTTCATGGAGTTCTTGGGCAGGAGGAAGGAATTATCCACAATTCATCAAGACAAAAATAATCATTCATAGGAAAAAATCTAAAAAAAATCCCCAACTGTGATCTCTTCACTCGCTCGTTATCCCGCCTGTCTCTATCGATTAACCACAAGCGTTTCCAGAGAGCTCCTCAGTACAGCAGCTAGACAAAACAGTATCTTTTTCCAGCTTTCCAATGCATGCTGCATCCAGAGTACTGGCCCGTAGCCTCCGAGCAATGGGACTGCACAAGCGCTCAGGCAATTAGGAATGCCAGTAACCAGGAACGGCGGCTGACCACTGCCGTCAGCAGAAACTGGATCAAGCCTGGAGACAAGAGCAGTAGCAAATACTGACCAACTACTCCACACACGCACGTGTACAAGCGACTTTCAGAAAAATCAGACCCACGGCATCAGATGATAGAAAGGCAGAACTGGAAATTCTCCACAAAGTAAACAGTTGGTAAAATTCAGACAAAAGATTCCTAAGCGATGTCCAAGCCTAAAAATGAGAGCCTGCCAGTGGGGCTGTGCTACGTAACTGCTGTGTGCTCCAGATTCAGACCCACTTCTCACTTCTAAAGGAAAAAAATACCAACCAGGAGAGAAACACTCTAATACGCCTTGTTGGAAACAAATCTTGTTTGTGTTCCTCCAAGCAGATTGACTTTGGAAAAAAGCAAAGTTGAGTCACACATCTGTTTCTTTATAAATGGAGGAGAAAATGCATACATTACAGTTTGCACCAAATTAGTTACTGTAGATCAACTCTTCTCCTGAGCTAGATTGCTTAATCTGCTACATGTTATTGCCTCCTATGGCCAGAATTTATTATTCCCATTTATAATTCTAATGTTTCAGTTAGTCACCCATTCACAGGGATAAGATCAGTGCCTGAAGTCATGGAGCATTACACATTTCTTCATTTAGAGATGACATAAAACCTTTGATATTTTTTGAGGAATGTTCAGACTGGAATGGACGATAAGAAACATATCAATATAGTCTGCATAAGTGAATTACACTTATCCACACAGACTTCATTAACAGAGCAAAACAGTATTTCTTTAGCATTTTTCTCTCCTGAGAGCACACAGAATAGATTTTGGGTTAGCCACTAAAGGAATAAACATTCTTTTAAAAGCAAAGAAAATGTTGGCATTTAGCAAATCAATTTTTCTTGCATTTGTGTAGAGATTAAGTTAGTGGTGCTTTTAATTCACTCAGAACAAGGCATACCCACGAGAACAATTCTGTGGGAAGAGATACATTTTATATTATAATATTATAAAGTTATAAAACTTAAATATAACCCACTGGGGGTGGAAAACTGTATCACAGCAAAACTTTGTATTTTGCCTATCTGCAAACCGAACCCGGTTCAGGACAGGACTTAAGCACATGCTTAAGTCTAATTGGTTTCAGTGAAACTTAAGCATGTGCTTGAAATTAAGCCAGTTCGTGAGCATTTTTCCTGATTAGTAATGCCTCCCTGAATTCAAGCCAGACTGTGGTCAAGTGGTTGAGGGAGGATGCCAGCGCTTTCACTGGAGTACTGTTTGGCTTCTGGAAAAGTATTTCTATTATTCATCCCTTCTCTTATTTGTCTATAAAAGGGGTATAATTACATATAGCTGTTGCACGAGTCTGATGCTCAGTTCATGCTGTTTGTAAAATGCTTCGAATTCACTAGATGTTTCTCAGTTACTCTTTTAAGGATGGCACAATAAATGCATTTTACATGTCAGCTATCGTTGCAGAGCATCCCCTCCAGTTTCCTATGCATAACAGAACATAGCAATATATGAAATTCTACAGTTCCTAAGAAGGAACTCAGCCAAGACAATTCCCAAGCAGCTTGGGATTTTAGAGAAATTTTCAAAACATACTTTCACTACATACTTTCGACACATCATTGGCAAACAGGTTCAGACACCTAGCTATACTCTGAGGCTGTGATCATTGCCTAGTTTGTCCCAAGTCCACAATTAAAATAGTGAAGCACTTGTGGCGAGTTGACTGGAGTTTTTTAAGGCATTAGAGAAGTAAATATTTTGCTCTTGGAATCATGGAATCATTTCTTTCTCCTGTAAATGTCATGTCCAGCAATAGATGACAAGGCAGATGGGATCTATGGTAAGAAAGGGGAGAAGGTGTTCTCTCCTGCACCTCAAAGATCTTCTTCAGTATAAACTATATTTAAATAAAATGGCTTCTTAAAATTCCCCTCTTTGGCTGTTTACCCCAAAGAAGAAAACCAGGCCTAATGCTGTAAATGGGATTGCAGGGCTTGATCCCAGTTTCACTGGAGTCTCTAAACAGGAAAGACCTCATGACCATGCCAACACAGCATCAACACCTTACTGAGAAAATGCCAGTCCCCATAAACTGACATCAAACGGTCCATTTGGAAAACGAAGGGATGCAACGGAGAAATGGGATATGGGATGTTCTCAACTGGAGTGAAGTAACAGGACATGCAAGAGTTGGCATAGGGGACTTGTGATGACAAAGCACTAGAGGCGGATGTGAGCACATCTTCCCAAGAGATCTCCTACAGTTGATGTTCATCAAAACACACGGCTTTTCAAGTACACAACAGGGCTTTATTCACCCCTTGCTGTCCTGACAGATTCAGGAGCCATTTCACTTCATGCTTCTCCCTCCCACCCCCCAGGAGATACTGCACAGACGCAGAAAGAGGAGTCATATGCTTTTTCCACAGCTAAATTGGTCAGTGTCAAAAGATTCAGTGGAGAACAGCTGAGCAATTCCATACGGCCCGACAGCCCCAGTTGGCCCAGCCATTGTGGTCAGCTCAGCGGTCAGTGGCCCTTAGCTCAGAGCCCTGTCCTGCTGCCAGCCCTGTGCCAGGCAGCCAGGCCAGGGGGCCCAGGTGATGGACACAGGTGCTGAGAACAGGGTCCTGCTGTGAGCCAAAATCAGAGAAATCACAGGGCTCTTCTGCAGCAATTCACCACCTCCACACAAACCTACACGACAGAGTCTCTTTGGTGAGGGATGGCTACTCAGGAGAGGTAAGACTAATGGGATAAGTGCTATGTGCCTTCTTTCTTCAGTATCGGCAAGCAAATGGATTCAGGCTACGCTAACACATCATGACTTGTGTTAAACTCTGATCACTATTGCCACCTAAGTTTGGCACAGAGAAATATATAACTCCAAAAGAAACCAAAGGAAAAAAGGGTGATGCTAGATCTTTTTTCCTTGAACACTGGTGAAACTTTAAAACTTGATTTGGCAAGATAGGTGAGGCCATAACGAGAGGATCTCTAATCCCCTGGGTACCTAGGTGGTGAGAGATTGGTGAGAACACATGGGGGAAAGCACTTTCAAAACCAAAAGCAAACCAACTCAGTGCAAGGCTGAGCAATACCCTGGGGTTACTATTGTGATGCAGTTAAATTCTAACTGGAATTCATATTCTTACAAAACTGGAAATATTACACCTATCATCCTTAATTTAGATGAGCTGGAAACTCAGTAGAAAATAGAGCGCATGGGTTTGAAATTAATGCCACATTGCCAATTTGCATGTATGGAGCACCCGTGCAGTTTTTGGCAACTCCCTCGAACCCCTGCACAGACATTTTATTAGTGGCTATCGTGGCCATTTTTAATAGTGATGGCTAAGCATATTCTTCCCTGGAGTGCTTTGAAGAGTGGAACCAGTAATCAGGCCATGGCTTGGCTATAACACACCAACCTCATTTTGAACATCTAAATCACTGATGGACCATGAACACAGAGAGGACCACCCACCACACAATATTAACATAAATATAGCGTTTACCCAAAGCAAAATGTGCAACTGGGACTGGCGGGAGTTGAGAGTAGAACAAAAAGTGATTAGGGGTGGGAGGGATTGGGTTACCAAGCAAGAATAAAAGAGCAGAGTACATGTAGCCTGGCTGAGTTACGGCTGGGACAAGATGGACATGATAACAGCCTATAAATATTCACAAAGCATAAACACCAAGGAAGGGAAAGAATTCCTTGCAGTGAATAAAGAGGTTCTGTTGGGAGTGAATGAAGAGAGGAAAAATGTGGCTTGTATATCAGGGTGAACTTCTTGAGGCACAATCTAGTAGGCAGCTCAAGTCCACTTGCTTGGCAGGATTTTGAGGGACTGAACAAAGCATTAGTACAGCAGGGAATAACACACTCTTGGCAGGGAGTTGGCGGGGTACTCTGAGTGGCCTTTCAGACTCCCACTTCCATGGAGCCGTCCCAGTTCCCTGCTCCCACAGGAGACAGCTGCTGTCCTGCATGAGCACATTGCTCGCTGTCCTGCTCATCGAAACCGCTGCCTGGCCTCCACGGGACTAGAAATGAGGGCTGGATGCACAATGACATTTGAGTGCATAAAGACATAGTGACTGCAATAGATACTGAACTGCTGGACACAGCTGGGAATCACAGCAGGTCCCTGCAACGTCAGGTACTCACTACTGAAAATCTAAGTCCAGGAAATTAGATTATAAACCCACTAAAGCAAGAACGATCCTTTTGTTCTCTCCTTATTTAGCACCTAACACAACAGGATTCTTGGCGCTGCTGCAAGGATACTGTTTATAGTAATAAAAATAGGATCTAATAGGATCTAATAGTCTGAGACTACTTGGCTCCTGCAAAGACAAGGATGAGAAAGGCATTTAAAAGCAGTCATAGCAGAAGGTATCCTCAGGAAAAAAAAGCTATGCAGAAAGGTGGTAAACTGATACATAGCCCACACCAGAAATGTGCACACATGTTTAACTTAGAATCACAAGTGACCACAGAAAAAGGTTACTTGTTCAGCTGAGGCACAGAAATAACGTTACTTCTAACATGTGTTTTGGGGTCTGGGTGTGGTTTCTAGATAGCCTGAAATTTCAGTCTACTGTTTTGCCTGTCAACATTAGCCAAATTTTGATGTGTTCCAGTTCTCTTAAACACTGCCGACAGATGCTAAAATCAAAGTTGACATTCAACCTATGCACTGCATAATCTAATAACGGGACTCGTGCTACTCAAAACTAACAAAACTTAGGAGCTTTTCTGCAGCAAAATTTTGCTGTCATTTATATTTTCATCTGTCTTTTCCAGGGAGTCGAACTGGGAGAAACGATCTTTTTCTCTGAAAAAGCTTCTCTGAAAAGCTTTAAAATAACATGTCATTGGTTTTTTGTATCAACAGGGGAGAAGAGACACTCAAAAGCCATAACCTGCCAGTGCCCAGCCCTTGTGGATTTGGTAAGAGTGTGAACAAGGTGAATCCAATTGTCTCAGTGGGGAGCTTAGTGTACACACTGAGCTCAGAGTACGGGGTGAAAGCCCACTTCGGAGGATCTCTGACTCAGACAAGGCCAGAATGGCACACGTTTGTCAGTGTCTCTTATTAACCCAGCAGAAACCACAGGGGACTTTTTCAGTGATTGACCGAAGGGACACACTTGACTGTAAAGCATTATTTTAAAAACTAAGCTCAAGCAAACCTCTTCAAACATTTGGTGGTGAGACTTCTATCGATTTATGTGCCATCACACCAGCTGTAAGTTGAGAGCTGTTGTTGCACTGATCCGAATATCCAGCAGTGCCACAGGAGCTGAGCTCCACTGCAGCATTCGCAG
The DNA here is from genome assembly GCF_000690775.1 of Eurypyga helias. Lineage (NCBI taxonomy): Eukaryota > Metazoa > Chordata > Aves > Eurypygiformes > Eurypygidae > Eurypyga > Eurypyga helias. The sequence continues at coordinate 8,596 of NW_010261934.1, forward strand.
TTTCAGCTGAATTCAAACTGTGATGATTTAATAAGCTCTTCACTGAGAATGAAAAAACATCAGTATGAAAGGCATGATTATCACACCATCACCCTGCTAAAACTCAAAAATAATGATGGTTTTCAACCCTCTTATCACTTAACACTCTGGAGCTTTGGTATTTCAAACAGACATCGGTTTCTTTCCTAATACACAGAAACAGAACTTTCCTAATTTTGCATTTTAGAGCATGAAACCTTTCAACTCCCTAGGGGGGGGGGAAAAAAAACCAAACCCAAAACACAGACTGCAGATTACTAACCCCTGTGATCTTGCACAATTTAAACTAGGTAGAGAAGGAGCTGTTCTATGAATCATATTTTCAGTTTCTGGCAGCACTCTCGGCCTTACAGAAGGGTTACACAGTAAAATTCTCACATTCTCACTGACAGTTTCTTGGTATTATTATATCTGAGATGCACAATCTTAAAATAATGAAGTTAGGAATTCTCTTTTTTTCATAGCTTTATCTTCCTTGGCAAATAAATAAGAAACCCAAAGGAATTGCCTAACAGCATTGTATAGGTGCTTCCTAATTTTGAGGTTGATTTTAGCAGTGATTGTATCTCATGCATGAAAGCGTTGTCTTTATAGATGACACATGCTATGTTGTGGGGAAACACAGGATCCCACCGAAAGCAAAATCTCTTTCCAAACTTTGTTCTGCCAGATGCAGCCTCCCCGAGCACTGGATTCCAGCTTTGGTTTTCTTCATAGCAATTTCTGGCTTTTGAAAATCTCCTTACTCAACAATTTGTGCTTGTGGGGAAAATATAGAAACCACATGATATTTTTTTCACTTGTGCTTTTTTTACATCTCAGCCCTGTTTTTATCTATATCCATATACTTTGAAACATGGCTAACCTACAATTATGGAAAGAGCAAATAGAGTCATAATAGAGGCATAGAGGCATAATACATTAGTTGTTGATTTTTTGGCCAGCTTGAGAAATGAAGAATAAAAATCACCAACTTGGTAAAAATAAATTAGCTAAGTAAACATTGACCAAACACATATTTGAACAATGATGATAATTTAATAATAAGTATGTATATGTGTGGGTGTAAATACACAAACATCTATATTGAATGTACTACTGTAATTTATGGGATTCTCCTCCTAATCTCGTAACTGAACGCAACTGCTGATCTTATCTTACCCCAACATTGTAATTTGCAAACTTAAAAATAAACACTGAAAGCAAGAATAGATCTTTTATGTTAAGACCGTGTAGCAGAAGCTACACATTAAAAATATCAGGATGGTGTTATTGGAATGTAAAGACTTTAATGAAAGCTTAGGTAAAACTCAGCAAGTCTCTGGGGACATTTCCAGGAATGAGTGATTCTTTGCTAGACAAGACTCCAAAATCAGATTTGGTTACCTAACTAAAGTGCTTTTGCAACTAATTATACACTGGGGTCATGCTCATGCTGATGTCCAGTTTCATACAAAATACAGAATGCCAGTCTTGCTCACACTGAAGTCACTGGCAAACTTCACTGATTTTAATGAGTGCTGGATCTGACTTAGCTGTTTAAATATGTGTTTTAAGGTCCAGCTTCTGTTCCTACTGAAATCAATGGAAATTCTCTCACTGACATCAGATGGAAGAAGCACAGGGTTTAAATGAGTTTGGGCTAAAATAAACTGTATGAAGATTTAAGAAAGAAGTATTCCAAATAGACTTTAATGAGTAGTCTTACATAATGCACTCTAACAGATCTCTGAGCAGGGCAACTTCAGCTAATAAAATACATGGAGAAGGAAAATATGTATTTCTTAACCTGTTAAGCCTTATTTTGGGGGAACAACATAGGATAATGACCCCACATAAGGAGAACAGAAAAGTAACCCTATAAAGTACCTTGCTTATGGATTTTTCTGTAGTCTGGTTCTTTACACGTAATGCAAACATTGTCCAGTAGCCGTCACCACATAATTCCTTTGCAATGGTCAATAAACTAAGCCCTGAGCCAGAGAGACAGGTCAGTGTGATATTTTGCAGCCAAAAACCTCAGATGAGTAAACTAAGAGGTAGAACGGAAGCTAGCAGCAGGAAACCCAGGTGTCTGGATTTCCATGTCCAGACTGCACAGTGGCCTGAGGGACACCCTCCCACCCTCCCCATCACCTGCCCCTTCTGTTCAGGGCTGCACAGTCTTAACCAAGGGTCTCCCTTGCATCACCTAGGAAAATCTTCTGTCCGAGGATGACGGAGCCTCCCTCAGGCTCTGCTCCTTCTCATAAACAGCAATCATTTTCCCTTTTTTCACAGCACAGTTGTCTTTGTTCTCCCATATGGTCTCTGAAGTCAGAACCTTTTCTTCTGAAACTGCTCCAAGAACTGTGGGGTTGAAAGATGCCTTTCTGAAAGGGAGCCGCAGGGATGCGGCCTGCGCTTCCCGGCCTGCGCTTCCCGAGGGTCTGCCGGCACAGCGGGGGCTCGGTGGCACGTCCCTGGAGCAGGGCACTACTCGTGAAGATGTCCCTGGCTGGGGCAGGTGCTGGGTCCTCCCTGGGGTAATTCCCAGTGCAACACCTCTTGGAATCACCTCTGAGCCTTTCCTGGATCTAAACTCAGCTCAAGCGCTCACCGTGCTCCGGACAGGAGCAAACTGCAACGGCACAGGGGAAGCCCGACCGGGTTTCGGGGCGACGGGACGGGACAACGACCCCCAGCACCCTGGGACCCTCGGGTGGGAGGCAGCTGAGCCCTGCCTCAGTTCAGCACCGGACCTCCAGCCCTT
>NW_010261935.1:0-579 GCF_000690775.1 Eurypyga helias
CTTGATTAATTACATAAAAACACTTGAAGCTATTGAGTGCAAAAAAAGTTATTTTTCCAATTCAAATAAATATAAAGTCCTCACAACAGAAATACATCAGTAGATAAATAGCCACATTACTTGGCAGCAGATAGGAGTTTTATTTTTTACCGTTATACTCTGATGCTCAATCCTCAGTTTTTCCACTCCTGCACCATATAATTCCCTCAACAAACACATTATTCTTGTCTTTTTTCCAGCTCCTGATGGTCCATACACCAAGAGATGAGGAAAGTCACCACACTGAACCTGAACACAAAGCAAGACGATTAGTTAGCTACAATATTTTCTTTGTAAGACAGTATTCATCCTTCCATTCTCATCCAAGTTTACATGGAATGATTTTTCCAGCTGCCACAACACAGCACCTAGAATTAGAGTTGCTAAATTCCTTTCCTGCAGCAAAATTTCCTATAGAACACCGTATGACTTGTTGGGGGATGGGGACTGTTTACAAAGGTCTGTAGTGACAGGACAAGGGGTAATGCGTTTAAATTGAAAGTGGGGAGGTTTAGATTAGATATCAGGAAGAAATTCTTC
>NW_010261935.1:687-1498 GCF_000690775.1 Eurypyga helias
AAGGTGTCCCTACCCATGGCAGGGGGGTTGGAACTAGATGGGCTTTAAGGTCCCTTCTAACCCAAACCATTCTGTGAGTTTGTGATATGACCTTATGTAACTTGTTTAAATCTGAACATCTCTTCCCTAAAAAAAAAAAAAAAAAGGCAAAAATCAGAAAAAAAACCCACCCCACAATTTACATGCTTTTTAGAGTTTCTGGAGTGACAGCTACAACAAACACCCAGTAGAAAAGTTTAAGGGTTTAAGTCATATATACACACCTAGAATTATGTATACATATTTATAATTACTTTGTTGTTTCAATTGCAAGCCTCAAATCTGGGCAAATGAATAATACTGTCTGTACTTCAATGAAGGTAGGTGTTTGTTTTTTGAAAAGCTAAAAAGCATGACCTGGAAAACACCTGACCAAAGCCCACGGTCAGAATTTCTGTTAGTTAGGCGTAACAATCAGAGAAACACGGAGAGAGTGAATCAATCCAGCGGTTTAGTGAAGTCAGCACATCTGGCAGGGGAAGCAGTCCTTTAACATTCGAGCAACTACATACACCTGACTTTTATTCCCAGCTGTTTACCTTAAAAATTTCAGCTAACCTTAAGTAAAGAAGCTAAGCCCTGTTCTCAGAGATACTAATCATCAAACCAGCGGAAAGCAGAGATGGACATCATTCCTGAAAACGCCAAGCCACCTGCTTCCTCGCAGGCTTCCTCCACCTCGGCGCACAGGCCATGCTCCCGAGCCAGGCCCCGTGCCAGCGGACCCCTTTCCTCCCGAAGGCTAGGGCCTGAACGAAGGGAAAGCTCCCCA
>NW_010261936.1:0-6914 GCF_000690775.1 Eurypyga helias
CCTGAGGTGTGGGGTGCTCTGAGGTAAAGAGGTGTGTGTGGGATGCCCTGACGTGAAGGGGGTGAGGTACTCCCAGTAATGTGGGGTGCCCTGAGGTGAAGGAGGGGGTCCTCTCTGAGGTGTGGGGATACCCTGAGCTGAAGGGATATGTGGGGGTGCTCCCTGAGGTGAAGGTGGGGTTTCTCCGAGGTATGGGGATGCCTGAGTCAGTCCCTGAACTGATGGAAGGAGGGATTCTGAGGCAAGGGGAGTTAGCACCCTTGTCGTGGGCTGGTAGGAAGATAAGAGGATGAGGATCCCTTTGCATGGGGGCAGGGGTCTGTGCCCCTCTCCTGCCTGTACTGGAGAGTCAGTCCGGAGGTGCTGGGTGCTAACTAAAGCTGGGAGTTGCAGCACACTTGACAGCCAGATAAATTGACTTTAAGTTTGGGTACCTGGGGGGGTGGGATCAGCTGGGGTGCCCCCTCCTCTCCTGCCGTTTCTCTTAACGGGGTGGGAGGTGAGCATGGGTAAAACATACTCTATTCTGAAAAGTGGTGAAATGTTCCATCCCCATCACATCCTTCCTTCAGCTAACTCTGTTTTTCCTGTTTGCTGATAGTTGGCTTTTGGTTTACTGGGCAACCGTCCCACGTTTTAATTTTGGAGAGCATTAGGAGCAAGGTTAAGTGAGGAAGTCTAGGCTCTGCATGAGGGTTTAGCAATCCGTATCAAACTAAGTCTGTGCCCTTTCCCCTCTTGCATGCGGTGACTTTTATTGTACGGGTCTAGCCGGCTTAAGCCATGGCGGTGGGGATAATTATTTAACGGGCATGCTTTTCTTTAGAAATACTGTAAGATGTGAGCCTGCACTTGAAGTTTTGGTTCATTGCCTCTGTGAAATAGGCACACGATCTGGGTTACTTAAGCTACGTGCTTCCAGGTGTGAAAATGAAGAGTTAACTAGAGAAAAATCAATAGATGTCAACTTGCAGTGAAGATAAAACTGCTCTTTGGATAAGTGTGATTTACCAGACATTCACTCAGGGGCAAAGAGGGGGAATGGAAATGGCTCTTGGCCACCGGAGCCGTGCAAGTGTTGACCCTAATTTGAGAGCAAGTACTTATTTGAAAATGTGGGCCTGTTCTATGTTAAGGAATATAAACATGAGCACTGGTTTGGATGAACTTTACAGAGAGCAGTGCATCGTTCAGGAGATCAAGTATGGCTGCCCGCCTGCTGAATTTTGGGTTTTATTCTTTCCCAGGCTTGTGCAAGAACCAAGCGAATGCTGCAGGGAGAAGCCTTAGTTATTAGTCATTGGACTTTATTTGTGAAAGTGAGACCGAAACACAGTCTTTTTTTTTTTTTTTTTCCTAGGAGCAGAAACTTTTGTAGGAGTTTGTAGGAGCAGAAACTGAATCATCAATTATAGGATGTTCCAGTCAAGTAAATATTTAGTTTAAGTTACGTGGGATGGATGCTGAAGAAATGTTAATTGTAGCAAGTGTAAGTCTGTGGCAAAGTCTGAGGTATTGTTTTGCTGTGTGCTCTGCAAATACAAGGGCCTTGTCCTGGGGTATCTGTGTGCTGTGTCAGTGCTTGCAGTCAAATCAAGAAGCTCTGAAACTGCAGTCAGATACACTGATAACAAATCATCCTCTTTCACTGTATTATCTGAGCTTAAAAGTCTGTTACTGAATCGCAGGATACCTTCCCTTGAAGGGGCTTATCACCCTGGAGATATTTTACTGCAGAATCATGAAAAAGAATGGAGAAGTCATTCCAGTCTCTTCTACCACTGCTGTAATGCAAAAGTCTGGCTGATCTGAGTGTGGCTCTACGTAAAGCAGGGTAATTGTTTGCTACCTGCCAGCACAGAAATCAACTCGGTGATTTGTTTTAGTAGGCAATTTTCTCTAGAACACCCAGTGCTGCATTTTTTTTATGGGAGTAAGAGGGTCTGAGTCATGGCTGTAAATCTCTCTAAAGACCAAATTCTCAAATGTGAGCTTCAGGTGAGTGCTTTTAATGACTGAAGTGACTTTTTAATGACTGATGTCTTCAAGGTGTAGTTTGGGTTTAGTCTAGATTCAATTGTGCCAGTGAAACTCATTGATTAGAAAACAAAGCTCCTGTTACAGACACATTTGCAGGAGTGAAAAGTCATGTTCAAGACCTTTTGCCGGTGAGACCTCACTTGTGTCAGGCTGACTCACCTATTCTTTAATTTGTTTGCTGGTGACAGGATGACCTGGTCTGAGAATGCCTTTTGCTGTTGTATTCTACGTTTTAAGTGGGAGAAATAGAGGATATGGCTGTAAAGAAATGTATCTGGTTAAACATAAAATTCTAATTTGTATCCCTGAGAAATTGTGCCAGGATATCATGTTCTTTTGCTGGAAGAGTGAACCTAACAGAACTGAAAATGTGTTGTGAAATAATTCCACTTTAAAAGCAGAGATTCTTTAGAATTATCTCTTCCTAGTTACTCAATGCGAGAGCCAGGAGTATAATAATACACTGATTTCTAAATGCTCAAAAACCCCTTCTTCCTGTCATGAGCAGTTTGAAGCAATGAGGGGTAGGGGAGCCAAACCTTTCAGACTCTTACATTCTAGATGGAAGGGGTTGGACAAAAAAATGCAGTCTTAACATAGAGAGCCAGTCATGCTGCAGTCAAATGACCTGTTGAATGTTACTGTGCTAATTGCTGACCAAAACAAATGTCACGTGTGGGTGTCTAGAGACAGGAAAGCAAATCTTCATGAACTCCAGGATCAATGCCTCCAGCACTTCAAACTTTTCCTTCATGCTGAAAGTGATAAGCTTTTACTATCAATTCCAACATGAGAGAGACTGAAGCTTTTAGTGAACTGTGAGATAGAGTTTGAAGACCTGCAGACATGAACTGCCTAGACTGTTGTACAAACACCTGTGCTGATGCACAGTGTGTAGTGAGTGATTAGGGGGTTGTAAGGAAGAAAAAGATCCCATACTTTTTTAGACACATGATTTCCAGTCAGTCTGTGCTTCAGGCATTCAGTTAGAGCTGTGTCCATAAAATGAAGCATCCTTTTTGTCTAGATGGCTAACCAGGGCATGAATAGACTATAGATATACTTGGTTTTGGGTGGAGCAGAGGAAGATCCCTTAGAAATAATGGGCTAAAACCATTTTGGAAAATGATGAAAATGTCCCTTACTGCTTTATTGTGATAAAGGTAGATGAGAGAATAAAAGCGAACAAAACCCAGTGTGGATTTCAATGTAGTAGGTGAATATGAAGTCATATGTGTAACAGCTTAGCACTTCTGTGACTTGGCTGATGGTCAAGTATTTCAGCAGCTCATTCCTGAGTGGTTTGACTGTACACCATCTGCAGGGAAAACGCTCATCAGCCGCTTCCATCTCTGCCATCAGTACTTGCCAGCTGTAAGCTAAAACGTTGGGTCTGCTTACATTGCTAATTTCCACTGGCCTGACTGATGATTTGTTGCAAGAAGCTCTCTTTTGAAGATCATCTATGGCTTACTTCCAAATTATAGGTGGAAAACAATATGTGGTGTATAGACTGTACATCAGGCAGTCCCATACTGGGACCACAGATCACCTCCATCTATATCTGCTTTTTTTTCCCCAGGAAACTGTTCAGCCTTGGACCCATGTTACTGATACCTTGATGGAAGCAATTTTGTGTTCACTGGGGATAGCCTGACACCTGGGTAATGCAGGGAGAAAAAGCTAGGTATTATAGATACTAGGAGCTGTACACAGAGTTAGATATCTTTAGTTTTAGTTCCAGTTCATAGAATCATAGAATGGTTTGGGTTGGAAGGGACCTTAAAGATCATCTAGTTCCAACCCCCGTGCCATGGGCAGGGACACCTTCCACCAGACCAGGTTGCTCCACATCCAGCCTGGCCTTGGACACTTCCAGGGATGGGGCATCCACAGCTTCTCTGGGCAATCTGTTCCAGTGCCTCTCCACCCTTTCTGGGAAGAATTTCTTCCTGATGTCCAATCCAAACCTCTCCGCTTTCCATTTAAACCCGTTACCCCTTGTCCTGTCACTACAGGCCCTTATAAAAAGTCCCCTCCCAGCTTCCTTGTAGCACCTTCCAGTACTTGAAGGGGGCCTATAAAGTCTCCCTGGAGCCTTCTCTTCTCCAGGCTTAACAAGCCCAACTCTCTCAGCCTTTCATCATATCAGAGGTGCTCCAGCCCTCTGACCATCTTCGTGGCCTGCTCTGGACTCGCTCCAACCAGTCTATATCCTGATGTGGGTGTCAGTATCGGTCGATCACATTTCAGTATGCCCTGTGTAGTGGTGTCCAATGTGGGTGTTTCCAAGATGAGCTGCTCAAAGACTGTCTGTATTGCATGGGAGGGTGCGTGTGAGGGAGTCAGATGTGCTGTGGTGTATAGGGATGCGTTACTAAGAAGGGAAGGGGTAAACTGCCACTCTACTCAGCCATGAATAGTGTTTGACCAAAGTTGAGGTGACCCAATATTTTCTTTCAGCTTCATCTCTTGTTGGATGTTGAAAGTTTCTGTGGAAAGGAGCAGCAATGAGCTTTCAGCCACAGACATCCGAAGCAGGTGTTTAGAGCAGAGCAAAACATTTAGTGAAGCTTCCTATGGATGCTCTAACCTGCATTCACTTTCAGACTGAGATTCGTAAAGAACCCGTTGGAGTTTGATGGAGTTTTAGGAGCCCAAGAGCAATGTTTAGCAAATACGGCTCATGTGGCTTCCACACTAGCTTAACTCTGGGAGCAGTTTAGCTCACATAGTGCAGGACAGAGATTTGAGATGATAAGGGCAAGGGACATGAACTAGTTCTGTGATGAGCCGTGTCAGGCTTCCTTGCACTCTGAACCTCAGCAAACTGCAGAGCATCACATTTGTTTATACTCCGTACTGGTACAGGCTTGTCCGGCTGGATGCACGTTGCTTTCATGAAACGCACGCTGGCATTTCCAGTAGCTGAGCGAAAGTATCGTGTGGCCAGGTTATGTTTTCTCCCATCCCACCACCACTCAAACAATAGGTTATCCCCATCCTGAATGTGTTTGGCAGGGAAGGGTCCTTTGTTTTGAATACTGAAGATGAAAATCTTACTTAGGAGTTGTAACACTTCTGTCAGCCGAAGTAAGTTCTGGAGCAGACCCCTAAGTGGTAGGAAGAAAGTCCCCCAAAATCTGCTTTGAACATGAAACAATGCTGCAGTGTTTACCTTCGATGAACTGACTGACTGTAATAAAGGGGTTGAATTCAAAGGCTGTGAACGTCCTTTTCAGGTTTATACTCTCATTCCGTGGTCCTTTCCATAAAGAAGTGGGATGTTGATGGCAAGATCTGAATATCTTCTTGATAACCATAGAAGTGAAGATTCTATTTGTAAAATTTCTTGTTCAGGAGATAGAACTTCTTTAAATGCAGATCAATGGAACTATCTAGTACACATGTAACAGTCTCAGCTTTGGGTTTTTAGCAATTGCACGAGCTTCAAGTACACACTACAGAAAGCTGCATTGCTAGACTGTTGGAACCCAGGATGCAAAGGGGTGGGAAGTCGTGAGTGAAGCGAACTTTAAAGCAAAGATGTTTTTTCTTTTGAAAGTACTTCTGGAAGGAAGTTCCCAGGAAAAAAAGAAAGAACTTCTGAATTCTGAATGTGTGTAATAAACCCATGTTTTCATAGAATCATAGAATGGTTTGGGTTGGAAGGGACCTTAAAGACAACCTAGTTCCCCCCCCCTGCCATGGGCAGGGACACCTTCCACTAGACCAGGTTGCTCCAAGCCTCATCCAGCCTGGCTTGAACACTTCCAGGGATGGGGCCTCCACAGCTTCTCTGGGCAACCTGTCCCAGGGCTTCACCACCCTCTCCGTGAAGAACTTCTTCCTGATGTCTAATTTAAACCCATTACCCCTTGTCCTGTCACTACAGCCCCTTGTAAAAAGCCCCCCCCATCTTCCTTGTAGCCCCTTCAGGTACTGGAAGGCTACTATAAGGTCTCCCCAGAGCCTCCTCTTCTCCAGGCTGGACAAGCCCAACTCTCTCAGCCTTTCATCATAGCAGAGGGGCTCCAGCCCTCTGATCATATTTGTGGCCTCCTCTGGGCTCGCTCCAACCAGTCTATATCCTTCTGATGTTGAGGGCTCCACAGCTGGATGCAGCACTTGGTGGGGGGGGCTGTCCTCACAAGAGCAGAGTACAGGGGCAGTAGTTGGAGTGACAATCCAGTACCGTGGGTGTATGTTTAGATACTTGAGGTGGTCCAGGTGAGAAGAATATGGGTGAATTAGAACAGAGCTAAAATTTCATATTTACTTTCTTTAAAGATGTATGGAACAGTTTGGGTAACATGGCAGAAATGAGTGATGCAAAGTGTGCTGGTGAATGAGTCTGAGAGGTCTTGTATGTGGGAGAAGTGAGGAAGGTTACTGTACAGGCTCAGGGCTGTACATGTAGTAGGTTTTCAACTGAAACAGCGTGAAAAGAGCATCTTTTTTGAAATAATTTTACAGAGTTTTTGTTAAATATTCCACTGAGTAATATGAGGACAAAGGCTGACTCAAATATTTTACTTCCTCTTTCCTAGTAAATATGCTGGGGGAAATCAGAATAGCGGATGGAAAGTGTCTTATTTGAATATTACTTTCACTTCTCTTTGATATGCACTGTCTTTAAATGCTGAGAGGGGAGGGAAGTGCTGCTCCAGTAGAACATCTGTGAGTGTGATCTGGTGATCTTATGTGGTCTCTCCATGGCCAGCTGTATGGCTGTCTAGTGTTTGTTGGACATAATTTGGAGGAATTAGTTGTTAAAGTTACTGTAACACTGTAATTGTAGCCAAAAAGGTTGATTGTTCATCTGAGGCTGGATTATTTCTTTCTGCAATGTAGTGCCTTTTCCCCCCCCGCCC
>NW_010261937.1:0-1383 GCF_000690775.1 Eurypyga helias
CGAGCCAGCAGAGGAGTTAACAAAGGAATTAAGGAGCTAGCAAAAAAGTTTGCAAAACAGTAATGGCCACCAAGCTCACTCCCTACTTATGTTCCATGCATGATGGGCTACGGAATGCAGTCTCCCTTTGGTCAGTGTGGGTTGACTGTCTGAGCTGTGTCCCCCCACACTGCCTGTCAGGAGAGAGATGAGAACACAGCAAGTATCAGAAGCTGGGAAAGACCTTGAGTTAGGTGCAAGCACTCCCCAGGACCATCTAAAAACACCTTATCAGTATTTTTCTCAGGGTAAATTCAGAAACAGGGCTTCATACCAGCCACTGTGAAGTAAGTTATCTCTTTTCTGACCAAACTCAGCACAGGGATTTTTGAGTGCAAAAAATTTAAATAGAGAAGGGAGTCCTATAAAACCAAAATATCAAAAATTATATATACTGTAAAAATAGAGGAGGAAAAATTTTACTTAGCTTTGTTCAGGATGGCAGTGGGAAGAGTAAGGGGAGGAAAAAAATCAGAGACAGTATTGTAGCGTAAGCTTCTATCAGACACATATAAGCAATGGCATATGCCTTAAATGCAGAATGGCCTATCCTTAGCTGACTACAACTTCCTCTAGCAGAAAAATTGCACAGGACAATTATTTTGTTTCAACACCTCAGCAACAGTGGTACAGAGGTCATCAGAACACACAGACTATTCCTCAGTATTTAAGTATCATTAAATTTTCTTTGGCATAAAGTCAGGCTTTTTTTCAGGAAAAATATGAGTTTCTTTTAACATCTAATTATATAAGGTCCATGTATATAATTAGTGAAGGCTTTCATCTTGGAAAAAAATTCCTTACTTATTTCAGGGACAATGGCCTGGAATGGTAGGTCTGGGGCTTCTGTCACAGTACAAAACACAGAAATAGTATTTACCTTCAGAGAAAAGAGGGCGACATTATCTCATCTTACTTGTTCTGTATTTAAAGGGTCATAGAATGGTTTGGGTTGGAAGGGATGTTAAAGCCCATCTAGTTCCAACCCCCCTGCCATGGGCAGGGACACCTTCCACTAGACCAGGTTGCTCCAAGCCTCAGCCAGCCTGGCCTTGGACACTTCCAGGGATGGGGCATCCACAGCTTCTCTGGGCAACCTGTTTCCGATGCTTCACCACCCTCTCCGTGAAGAACTTCTTCCTGATATCTAATCTACATCTCCCCTCTTTCAATTTAAACCCATTACCCCTTGTCCTGTCACTACAGGCTCTTGTAAAAAGCCCTCCCTCAGCTTTTTTGTAGGTCCCTTCAGGTTCTCGAACACTGCAATAACGTCTCCCCAGAGCCTTCTCTTCTCCAGGCTGAACAAGCCCAACTCTCTCAGCCTTTCGTCATAGGAGAGGT
>NW_010261937.1:1451-10671 GCF_000690775.1 Eurypyga helias
ACAGCTGGATGCAGCACTCCAGGTGGGGTCTCCCCAGAGCAGAGTACAGGGGCAGAATCCCCTCCCTCGACCTGCTGGCCACACTTCTCTGGATACCGCCCAGGATGGGGTTGGCTTTCTGGGCTGCCAGTGCATGCTGCCAGGTTATGCTCAGTTTTTTTTCCACCAGTACCCCCAAGTCCTTCTCCTCCAGGCTGCTTTCTATCCATTCTCCACCCAGCCTGTCCTTGTGCTTGGGATTGCCCCGACCCAGGTGCAGGACCTTGCACTTGGCCTTGTTGAACTTCATGAGGTTGTCATGGTCCCACCTCTCCAGCCTGTCCAGGTCCCTCTGGATGGCATCCCTTCCCTCCAACGAATCATGGGTATCCATGTCCAGGCACTGAAGAGTTGCACTGTGTGTCCAAAAGAATGATACATACAGAGAGCAATTACTGACAGTTTAGGTCTATAACCTTTTAGTGAGGAAGAATTTTAATTAGGAAGTAATAAATAGTAGTTCTGTGAGGTTGTGAGATCTCCATCCTCAGAGACACTGGGAACTTGACTGTCCCCAGACAGCCTGATTTAAGGTGGCCTGGCAGAAGTTCGTATCAGGGGCTACCAGTGGTTCCTACCAGCTTGTACTGGGTTCAGTTTTTGAAACCATGACACAGTTAAAATTATTGTTGTGTGGCTACACAACAGTAATACCTTATTGTGAAAATTCTTGTATGGTGCTGATGTCTTATACAAAAGAACTCTTGCTGAGAAAAAAGTATGATGACGACAAATGTATACCTGAAGCAGTTTTAAACTAGTGAGAGTAATATTGGTGTCAATAAACAAGTTGTAGGAAGCTCTAAATGCTGATTAAAAAAAAAAAAAAACACAAAAAACTTGTTTATATATTCTCCAAAGATGTCCACAGACATTAGTGCAGTACGTGGGCTGTAGGGTACTAAAGATATATTAGTATTGCCTGCAAGCACAACATGAGGAAGAACTCATGTTCTTCTTTCCCGTTTTATAGGATTTCAATAATATCATGAAACAAATTATGAAGTTAAGTCCTTCCTTACAGCAATCAATGAAAAATCACTCTGAAAAAGGCATAGCAGTTATAGCTATTCCCTTTAGCTAGTACCATATGCACCTTTAGCTATGATCCCATGTGCTTGGAAATGGGTCTGACACGATACAGAGTAAATCCCAGTGCCAATAGGGTGATCGAGGTACAAAAGCTGCTTAGGGCGAGATGGATTCAGAGACCTCCTCAGAGCTCCCTACCACTGTAGTTAGACAAGCAGCTGAAGAGTCTGTGCTGGAATCAGTGCTGATTTTAAAGGCACTTCTCCTTTAATATTTGTTTTACACCTTTTACTACAAACAGTTGCCCCATGACAATTCAAAGTGGGTCAGTTAAATTCTACTGTAGATCTTTTTAACACAGTTTTAAAGGCCTTGCCATGTTCCTGTTCCCAGAGATTTCGCTGAGAGCAAAATTGTTCTACATGTGCAACGTTCTGGGCTGTGTACACTGCAATAAAAAACAGGGAGCTGTGCATGGAGAAGAATGAAAAGACCACCCGGGTGTGGTGTGCTGAACAAGATAAACACAACAGATTTCACTGCCATGCCAAGGGTGCTGAGGACGTGTCAGAAGTTCAGGGAGAGCGTGATAGATTACTCTGCAGAGGAGGAAATCCACTTTCCGCTGACTTCTGCTTTTGGGATTCCAGTCACCATGTCACTTGTTTGTTGTGGAGCAGTACTTGCACAAGGCTTTACTAGAGGAGGGGATTCTGTCTCCCCATAATGTTTAGTTTCCTTATATACCTGACTCCAAGACAACTTATGGGAGAGAACAGTCTTATCAAACTGCGTAACGTAGCTCCTATTTTAATGTTGCTAATGTGGTAAAAATGTAATTATTTTTAATAGTTCATTTTTTTCCAGGGCTGTTCTTCCAAGCAAGTGATCGAGTATAAAATACAACACTATTTCTCTAGAATGTGTTTATTTATGAAAGACTTCTTTAATATGCAAGTATGACACAAAACTAAGCAGTGTGACCCATCTGTTTTTTCATCTGAACGTCTAATTTGTCATTTTAAGTCCTAACACACACAGGACATAAACTCAGGAATTTTCGACCTCTTAGAGGATGATTTTGTGTCACATTGATTTTCCTAACTATACCATGATTTCCTATTACAAAGAAGGCTGGTATATTTCAGTAGAAAATGTTATATTAACATAAAAATCTTTACACTGTTGTATCCGATTGTATCCCTGAATCTTTATAATTACCTCTATATTTGAAGGTCTATACCACATTACACAGTATGTGAAAACTTTAACAACATTTACATGCAGATGAGGTGGAAATCCAAATGTGTAAAACCATATTTATGAGTTTTCACATATCATGAAAATTTAAAGTATGTGTGTACATGCACGTCGACTCATGACTTCATTTCCTCAGATTTTATTGTTAGTTCTGTTTTAGTTTTCTTTCCTGTGTACAATAGCAATGAAATTAATTAAAAGGTAAGGAAAACTCTTTGAAAAAAATTTAGTCAATACTGTCACTGTTATGTCATGGTGTGTGTCTGTTTCACCCCCCCAAGTCTGTCAATGTTTTGCAAGTTAATAAAGATTTCAGTATAATATAATTTGTTTTGTTCTAATAAAGTATCTGTCTTAGATCTAATTTTTCACAAGTTTTAGAAGACAGACAAGAATGAGATGCAAATGAAAAATATTTAATTTTTAAGACATCTGTTTTCCACTTCCTCACACACTTCCAAATAATTTTACAAGAAAATGCAGAACTTTCTAACTCTCTTTGTTCAACTTTTCCTAAGGGCTGCAGAATATTTGTATTTCTACTATTACAGAAAAAAATAGGGAGTAGTGTTGTTGAAAAAGACTAAACAATTAAGAATTTAAGTACTTTTTAATTACTGGTAATTACAGTTAAACTGTGACATGTGGATGATCTCTATCATAAAAACAGAATTATTGAAAAATTCCAAATTGGCGATACTTATAAAAGCTGTTATTTGTCCTGCTAACATTCACTCTGAAATGACACTCATGGTCATGATACATAAACAGAATTTGTGTGGATGGATGTAGAGTGTGCCGCAATTTGAACTTAAAGTAGATCACTGGGCAGAGAATCAGGGAAAGATACTTTTTAGTTTTAAAACATAATGAAACTTTTAACACTCTTTAAATCCCTTTTGCTGCCTTGCACATATTTCTCATTAGATAAAATTTTTCTGATTAAAGAATACTTCCAAGAAAACTGAAATAATATTAAAGTGAAACTGAAATGGGAAAAATTACAAAACTGTCTTTAATACAAAGAAATCTGATCATGTTTTTTTTCTGATACATGATGAAGGACATGGCACATGAGACAACATTCCTCATGAATAAATATAAATTAAAAGTCATCTTCCCCCAGATATTTTTCTGCAGCAATATTATGATAAATAAGAAGAGTACAAAATGTTATATAGCACTCCTCAGAGGGACAAACCCATAGAATATTTGACAGTATTAGAGTTTCTGTGGTTGGAAGGCTTCAGGAGGCCTCTAGACTCATCTCCTGCATGGAGCACGTTTAACTCAGAGAGGAAATGCCGGGCTTTGATCAGTCATGTCTGGAAAAATACCCGGGACAGAGGGTCCATGGCCTGCTTCAATGCTTAATTATCCTCACTGTGAATTCCTCCTTTTCAGCCTAAGACCCAGTCTTACTGTTGACGCTGTCTCCCATATTTCCCACGACGCACCCATGTGAAAAGCCTATCCCCATCCTCTCAATCCCCTCCCCATAGGCACTGAGATGCAGTTAGGGGCCTGGGAGACCTCTCTGCTCCAGGCTGAAGAACTCCGGGTCCCACAGCCTATCCTCAGAAGGTGAGTGCTCCAGTCCCGCTGCCTCAGTGCTGTCCCCTGATCCCCTCCTGTTTGTCAATTTCTTTCCTTCACTGGGAATTCCCAAGGAATGCAACAACAAAATCAGAAACTTCAAAGCATCTAATACATTAGATAATGATTTTGCTTAGAGAGTGATTATGTTCTTGTTTTCTTCCTTTTATGTTCACTATCCCAGGATTCTTTTTGACCGACTTCTTGTGAATTTTTTCTCTTAGATATTAATAAATAATACATTGTATTTATAATGCTTTTTTTGTTGTAAACATCCTCTTTCAGCTGATATTTTCACAAATACTTTCTGTGACACATAAGCATTGGTGAAAACTAAAAAAATATTTCTTCGGAGAGTGTAATTTTCATTTTATTTCAGAGTATGTTTGCAGGGAAAAGCAAAATTTATCAAGTAGAATCAGCATTTTGGGTTAGGGCCTGTCATACTGATTATAACCTGTTTCTACACTTACTACATTTTTTTAATTGAATACTACAAACACTGTGAGACATCTTACTATAAATTTCATAATTGCCTCTGAAGGAAAGACTATTTAGAATATGGTAAGTGTCCTGGTTCCAGGCAGTGAGGAGCTACTGTCCTGGAACCCAGCTATGTCCATCCACGGGTGGTGAGATCCTGTATCATTTGTTCTATTTTTCTCTTCTTTTAATTACTTATCAGCAATAGCATTGTTAGTAACTGCATATGTTTCATTTATATAATTAAATAGTTCTTAACTTTTATGAGCCTCCCTTGTTTTTCCTCCACTTCTTCCTCACTGTGAGTGGGGAAAGGGTGTGGAGTGGTAGAGCAACTGGTGGTGCTTAATTGTTCCACAGGGCTAAACCATGAGTCAGACACCCAGCTGGTGAGAACTGCTTTGTAAGTTTCAGAATGCCAAGGTTAGATTGTCAAAATTTCATTTATAGAAAATATGACATTTATACAGATATAAATGCCCAACAATTGCATGTTAAAAGCTAGCTGAAAATTTACTGCTACTTACAGTAGGCTAATGTGTGTGGGAAGTTCCTGAATGACACCAGGGAAAACTTTATATAAAGTTAATCATAAGCAATGTTTCTGGAGTAGACTCCTGACTTTTGCTTCTCATATCAAATATATACATATACAAATATATACAATAAAATGCAACATATATATATATATACATTTTTCTCTTTTTTGGTTGTCACACACACACACGCCTCTAGCTATAGTTACACATATATACATTTTCACTGGTTTTTTTTAAGACATATTCTTCTACATTATTCAGCATAAAAAGTCTAAAACCATCCATTTAGCAGGAAAACCAGGTACACCTGAGGGACCTAATAAATAATCTGTAAAGTGAAATAAAAGGGAAGGGTGGGTGATCATTAAGAAAGATGAGAAATATAATTGTTCTGTTAAATATTTCTAAGTCTGATAAACTTGTGATGTTTAAGAAAGATAACTTGAAAATGGTTGTTCAGTGAAAGTCGAAGGGTTTCTTAAACAAATCTGCAGGTTTCCTAGCGATGGAAGAACAGTATTGGAGAACCAAGAATCGTTTTCATACAATGTGCAGGCACCTGCATTGCATAATATAGAAGTAACTGAGTAGTGTTCTAGAAGTATAGAAGGTAGGATTGGTATTGACAGTAATCTTCTACTGCACCTCAAATAAAAGCGTGTTTTCAGATAGATCAAAACATGCTCATTATCAAGTCATTTGCAGTCTTGGCAGTTCACCTGCCACCCTCATAGCACTCACTTGGAAGTGCCATTTGTTGTGGACTGGATCCAAAGTCCATTGTAGTCAATAGAGCTTGAATTTATTTAAGCAAGATCTTTAATAGGTAACTCTGAAGTTTGCTACAGCAAAATAATATATTTGTTAAATTAAATATTATATCACTTGACATGTCTGTATTTGCTGCTAATTATAATTTGTAATAAAAGGTAATTTAATTCACTAAAAAATCCAGACCAGTTATCTCTGCATTATTTTTTATTGTATCTGTACAAAACTGTAAATTGAACTAAACTTACTGGCTCAGTAAACATTTTCTTGTCTCATAAGATTGTCCACAGAATGTAAAGTGAGTGTATTTCAAAGGAGACAATACTTTTATGTAACATCAGTAAGACCAAGCAGGAAAAAACAAGGAGTATTACAAGTAACAGAATTCTACATGTCAATTATCTTTATATTTGCATAGTAGGAAATTCAGACTCTTAAATTATTATGTAAAGATGGTTTTGTTGGTGGTCTCTTTGTTGGTTTGTTTGTTGGGGTTTTTTTGCTTTGTTTTGGTTTGTTGTTGCTGTTGGGTTTTTTTGTTGTTTTGTTTTGTTTTGTTTTTTAAAGAGTATATATCTTCACTGTATCAAGACGACTCTGTTCTTGGCAATGATTGAAATCCAGAATTATATTAATGTTTTCAATGGGTTTGCCAATCCCATCTAATGTTTACACGGTATCAAGTTTATAGCAATAGATCTCATTTTGTTCCTTTTGACAAAACCTCTGTAAAAGAGGTTCTGCAATCTAGAAAATAAACTTGTTTCAATAATTTAGCAGCTATATATAGGCCTATGAAATATGAAAGGGACAATGACAAACTATACCGAATTTCACACAGATGACGCCTTGACATCAGTCTCGCACTCGCTCAGTATTCTTTTGGCAGCAATAGCAATAAATGAAGTCACAGATTGACAGAGGAAACAACACAATGAAAAGAAAGGAAGGTAACACAGTGAACTTGGTCAGCAAGTACTGCATCATTTCCTCTTTTGAACCATGCTTTACCAAACAAATAACTCTTCATAACATGATGCCTGCACATGAAGTCCTACCCATATTTCTGTGTTTTTATTTTTACATTCTTAGTACCTTTGCATTCACAATACTATGTTCAGTTGCAAACACACAAGTCATAAAGTCCTGTGTTAACAGACATGGAAGAAAATTAGAAAATTTCTTCCTACTCCTCTGGAACCACAGTTCTGATCCTATTAATAGCAAGAAAATTAAAGATGAGGAAAAAAAACCACTTCACTGTCAGTGTGAGAGGTCAAGTGAATAAATATGTTGAAGATAGACAACTGAAGGAATGGTTCAGATGTATTTATTCATTGAGAAAGAAAATTACGTAAGGAAGAAAGCAAAACAACACTGCATAAATTTGCAATACGTTGATTAATTATGTACCAAAAGGATACATACATCATTCAGATCTTACTATCTAAAATCTCTTGGTTCTTTAATTCTGTTGAACTTCCAAAGGGTGTTTGTCTCTTTTGGGATTTCCCTTTCCACCCCTTCTCTTGTCTTCGTGCATTTAGAAGGTACTACAACTCCTAACCACTCCAGACTTACACCTTCCCATCAAGCATTTATACACATGGGTGATACTCTACCCAGGCCTTCTCTTTGGTAGGCATGGTTGATCAGGCAAGAGCTTGCCTTCATAATTCAATGGTGATGACTCCCAGTCACCTGTCAGTGTCCAGAAATGGTTCTGGACCATTAGTTTTGAGAACTAATAATTCCATAATCTTCCCTATTGATTACGTGAGGCTGATCAGCCTTTCATTACATGGATCCTCTCTCCTTGCCCTTCTTGAAGACTGTAATTATATAAATTTCTTCCATTCTTCAGGAACATTCCCAGTTGTTACGACCTTTC
Organism: Eurypyga helias; assembly: GCF_000690775.1. Lineage (NCBI taxonomy): Eukaryota > Metazoa > Chordata > Aves > Eurypygiformes > Eurypygidae > Eurypyga > Eurypyga helias. Next base: position 9,063 of record NW_010261937.1, read on the forward strand.
AAAGATAATTGAGAGTGGTCTCGCAATGGCATCGGCTAGCTCTCTCAGCACTCATGAATTCAACCCATTTGGAATTGGCTATGTCCCATTTTTTAAATGTTCCCATACTGATCCTCCTCCACCACTTCCCCTCTGGTTTCAGTGATCTGGGATTCCTGTGATTATTGAGGAATGATCTTACCAGTAAAGATCAAGATGAAGACTTTTCTATGTCCTTTACCAATAGGGACACTGAATTATTGAGCTGCAGACACACGTTTCCCCTACATTTGCCATTGTTGTTTGTGTACTTAAATAGCCCTTCTTTTTGCCCTTCACATCCGAAGGCTGCCTCTAACTTGTATACCCTTATTTAATTTTTCCTTTTTCAGAATAGTGTTGATGTTTCAGATTTTTTTGTAGATTGTAAACCACTTTTAGAGGCACATCAACAACTCAGTCTCTCTTCATCATTATTACATTCATTGCATATCAACCAGATTTTAGGGTTTACACTTCAAAGATCTTCCCTAGGTAGTTTGGAAGATCTTTCTTCTCAAACTCTAGAAGGTAAAGGAATATGCATTTTTGTTAACTGCAGAAGTAGCTTTTCTTTGTAGCCGTTGTATTTAAGAAAAAAAGAAAAAAAAGGAGGTGGGGGTGCTTGCTCTTTATATCATAGTTTGCATAACCCATTGCCTGTCCATGAGCTAACTCACAGTTCAGGCCACTGCCTGCTAAAACAATGCAGGTTTGTGGTTTGTTGGGTTTTTTTTAATGTTTCATTCAACAGAATGTTTCTCTGTTTCTCAGTCTTTCACTTCCTAAACTGAGTGAGAAATATGTCCCCATAGTCATCTGAACCCATAAATAATTAGAAACAGAATATAAAGTTATAGTTTAAAAGGTAATTTTTTTCATTGATTTTTCAAAGAACCACAATTTACTGTACTAGAGATAAAGAAGACACTTCAGGATTCAGAGAAAGCATTTTCTGTCTTCTATCCTGTCATAACCGTGAGTTCTGAGTGAGAAGGGGTTTTGCTGATAAATCCCAGGAAAGCAGGTGTAAAAATCATGGACAGAATATTTCAGTAATGCTTTGAGCTTCTGAGTTTACTGCTGGAAATGTACCAGAGCATGAACCATAAATGGAATATGTTGTGGGACACATTGTTCCCTCCAACTTTTTCTTAATAGCTATTCTTCAGTACTTTGTCATTTGACCTGCTAAGAAGGTGGAATACTTGTGCAACCTGCAACATAGATCTCTGGCATATAAACTCTCATGTTAAGAATGCACTCTCATTTTATCAGAACCTAGACGGTAGCTGTTTATCTTAGCAGCAGCTTTTAAAATAGAGAAGTGTTTGGGTTTTTTGGTTGGGTTTTTTGATTGTTTTGTTTTGTTTTTAAACTAGACTGATGGAACTCATGAAATTCATGTAGAAAGTTTAAAGTGAAATCAACCTGATTTTTAAAACTGTAGGATTTATCTTCAAATATCCGAGGTATTTTTTTCCCCTCATGAGAAAGAAGGCATTAAAAAACCTAAGAAAAAAAAGGGTAACAAAATTTTTAGAAGGTCAACAACCTAGCTTTAAAGCCTGGGGGGAGAGGGGGGGGAGGG
>NW_010261938.1:0-352 GCF_000690775.1 Eurypyga helias
CTGGAGGGGGCGATATTTTTTCCTCCCCCTTTTTTTAAAGGGTCCGTGAGTGAGAGGAAAGCATGGAGAGCTGCACCTTCCCCAGCAGCAAGAAAAAAAAACAAAAGTTGCACTGAGTCACAGCGAGGCTTCCAGTAGTCAAAATAATAAAACCTCTTCGTATTTATTTATGTTTTCCCGTAGTAATCACCGTGTGTGTGCAGGGTGGTTAATCAGACGGTGGAAAAAAGTGCCGTGTGTGTGTGTGTGTATATGTCAGGAGAAGCTGGCTGTTGGTTTGTATAAGAGCCCAGATGCACTCGTGTGGAAATTATAAAGGCAGGGCCAGGCAGGCGGGGGGGCACACGACCCA
>NW_010261938.1:383-1911 GCF_000690775.1 Eurypyga helias
CTCGTCACTGCAGCCTCTTTCAGCTCAAACCCGGCTAATTAATCCCTCTCTAGGAGATAGATATGTATACACAGACACACACACGCGCGCGCACACACACGCAGGCACATATAGAAAGGTAGAAGGTTACTGGCAGGAAACCCGCCCCGCTCGTCTGTACGCTCGGAAATCAAGAGAAATCGCTCTCCTTTGGGGTGTAACTTGAAGGGTATTGACGTTTCGAAAGGACTTGGCAAAACTGTGCCGCTCCTCACTGAATCCCTGCGTGCCTCCCCACGGCCGAGCCGGGAATGCAGGTGTATTAATGGGCATCCATCAACTAGGGAGCTACCCACCGGGCTCGCTCTTGCGGGAGCAGAGGCGTAAATTCATTAACTCGCACTTGGCATCGCGTCACGCTGTCCTTTCCTCCTGATAGTTGTCTGTAGCTGCAAGCGAGAAGTTTGCTTTTCTTTCTTTTTTTTTTTTTTTTTTCCCCTCGTGAACCGGCCGGTGAACAAGACAGCAGATTCACAGCAAATTTAGTGTCCTTTGGAATAAAATATTACGCAAACGTCCGCCCTATGTATTGGTTTAAAGGATCTCCTGACGCGGTCTAATCGATTTGGAGGTTTAATGCATTTCGGCATTGTCTCTGACTTGATTTTTGTGTTTTTACTTTATGACGGGAGAATCAATCGCTAAACGTATCTGTCAGGTCTTTTTCACGTTCCCTCCAGAAATCGAGTAGCACATATGAACGGTAAATCTCATTTGCCAATTCTTAGCTTCGCTCTTATATGCCGTCCAGTGCTCCAATATGCTGCGAGGAGTGGATGTTCAGCTGCTTTTTGAGGCGCACTAGAAGTATCTATTAATTTCAAACCTGGACGGTTTATCGTAGAGCCAGCTCTGCTAGCAATCCGCGTTGAGTAAATGCACACGGGAGGGATGCTAGCGACTGCAAACATGCTGGCAAGCTACTCAGCTGACAGTCTGGGGTTTCGCGTGTGTGATGTGTAATTAGCAAATTTCTCCTTCGGTACCTTATGTGTTAGTAATCAAGACCTCTATTTGCAAATAAGCTGGAGTGGCAAAGTCTTCTGCTTTGCGGCATTTGCTGAGCTTCAAGAGAACCCTAAATTGTGTTTTTTAAGGAAAAAAAAAAAAAGCAGCAAAACTTTTAATCCCTTGGAATCTTTAATCTACTGCCCGGTTACTAATTCTTCAAGTAACTGTCACAGGCATATCCATCGCTAAGGAGCAGTCATAACACAAGGAACATCTCACGACATTTATTGAACGTGTTAATGCGACCGATTTCATTGCACACAGCCAAGAATTTCTGACTTGGTGCTTGGCTCGCTCGGTCTGGCGTTCCTACGGGTGCTCCCCGCGCCGCTTCCTAGGAGGGAGCTTGATGCGGGAATCATTTTCTGCCCATTAGGAAAACAGGGCTAGGGCTGTCTTGGGGCGCCTCGCTGGGAAACTGCAGGTGACAGGTCGTCCCGAAGCAGCTTTTCCTTTTCTGGCCGACGGCGCGGGGGGG
>NW_010261939.1:0-2790 GCF_000690775.1 Eurypyga helias
TAACATTTCTAATCAACTCAGTACTACCAGTAACTTTAGATAAATGGAAAGAAGTATAAAAGAATTCTGTAGGGGGTTATACATATATCTTCTTATAACTACTGCATAATACAGCTCTTGTGCTTTTAAGCAAAGATCTCCAGCAATCCACTGGGAAACCATTCTGAGACTAAATGTAAGAAGATATGCAAGCTTTCATCAGATTTTTCTTCTTTTACCCTGAAGTAAATTTTGCCCTTGCTATAAGTATATCTGACCCTTAAAAGCTCAGGTTGAAATGAGTTTTCTGACTGATAAATTGGCATGGATCATAGAATCATAGAATAGTTAGGGTTGCAAGAGACCTTAAAGTATAATGTCAGTTGGTTGAAAGGTTTAGCTAGTTGCTCAGTGTAGCTGGTTAAATATTATGAATTTCGATTTCTCTTGCCTTTATATTTTTTTCTTTAACGTTTATTAGCTTACCTGTCATAACATTAAATATTCATCCTAGTTTGAACTCCAATGCAGCTTTCTTGTTAATCATCACATTAGAACAGTATTTATATGATATGCATCATACTTATTGCCCACTGATGCTTCCCTCTATATATTTATCTTTTTTCCACTCACTGCATTTGTATATCAAAGTTAATCTGTGAAGGAAATATAAAGCTCCTATAGGTAGCTCAAAGAAGATGCTTCTTTTTCATTTTAGCAGGACTTACATCCATACATAAATATGGCTATATGCTTATCTTAGGCACCTGTTAAATAAAATCTGCTATTTGTTATTTCCATATAGCATAATGTTCCATATGCCCAGAGGATGCCAAAATATATTAAAAATATTAGTAATAAATATCTTTATAAGAAAATTATGTATCTAGTGAATAACAGCTATGCCCTAACCAGTCAAAGTGAATCATTCTTCCTATGACAAAATATTGCACTTAACCTCTTGGGGTAGTACCATGTATTTTAAAAACATATCTTCAGAGAGGCAGACTTACAAGCTTAATTTAACCATATTTCTTTCTTACTGATAGAAATACCTCCTAGTAACTTGCTGACATTATCACACTCATCCAGCTCTTATCTGCTACTGGTTTAGCCATGAAATGAATCTTACTGAATTTAGAAAATCTGTTACTGACTCTAGACTTCTTCCTTAGTGAATCCTTACAAGACAGACAAGATATAAACAGTTACGCTGTCTTTTTTGACCAACAGAGGTAGTCAAAATTCAAATTTATACATGCTGTTTCATTTAGGGAGAGAAACTGAAGATGGAGCAAGTTATTTCTGATACCACTCTCTTATTTCCAAAAAGCATGAACTTCTGTTTTCCTTATAGTTTAAATCACAGCAACTGATGAGAATATAAAGAATGCAAAAAAGATATATTTTATTTGTTTATAGCATCAAATCTTTCAGCTAGCACTTTGTACTATTTGCTGCTTTGCAGTAAATTCTCCATGCTGATTCTGTCACTGGCTTTTTTTCTGTACCTGTTCTGGTAGTTCATTTTACTTGTCTCTCATAGAACTGCTCCTCTCCAATGCAATCATTCTCCAGGCAGTCTTGACAGCTAGAATCTATTGTAACTTTGAATATGACTTCATTTTGTGAGAAAGTCTACTATTTTAGTTTTTAATTCTAAAAAGAAATTTTAGATCATATTACCTCTATCCTGAATGAAATGCAGATCTTAATCCTAGCCATTTCAATTTAGTAAAACCCAGATAATAATATTGCCTGTTTTAGCTGCTACCTCTATATCCAATGAATCCTAAATATGTGAGAACTAAAACTCTCAACACAAGACAAAAAGACTAACAAACTTTATATATACTCATAAAATATTAACATATCAGCAAACTACTGCTGTGCCTCTATATTTGTATGTCACTAATCCAGTTGTATTTTACCCTCATTCAAGTCTCTTTAGAATTTTTTATCCATAAACATTTTATTTTCAGGTATTTGAGAAGAAGCTTCGATTAAAGAATCTGTGGCTTCTCTGCAATAATGATAGCTGTGTCAAATAGAAAAAGAATTATTACTACCAGAATATGTCCAGCACTGATTTTATGTGATAGAAGGCTGAAATTGTGGCATTCTGATAGCCAAAATTTCATGTGGCAATATTGAATTTAGTCCTATAGCCACATTACCTCCTCTGTATTACTCCATGTTCAGGAGTTGATACTGAACTGGTTACCCTCTTAAAATGTATTCTACAAGGGCTCTACAAGAAGTTCCTGCCAGAAATGGCTGGATCACTGAAAAGCTATGCATATAACCATATATCACAGTTACAGAGTCTATCACAGATCGATCGCAGAGACTATACACTTTTGTCATGGGAAGGTGTGTGATTCTCAGCAGGGCTCTATTACAGTCCAAATGGAATTTCTTATTTGATATTTCAGCAACCTCATGAAATACATTTACTGTTTTCTTTAGCTTATAACTGGAAAGTCATCAAAATAAATAAGATATCAAAAAAATGGTCCCTTTTCTATTGCTTTTCCAGCTATAAGTACAACACATCATGAAACTCTTCTACCATTTTACCACATAAGTTAGGCAGATATGGTAACCAATAGGTTAATTGGTCAGATGGGTATTTTGAGGAGATACCACTTTTAAAAAAATTTTGTGTTCTCTTGTTGTTAGGCAATAGAGTTTGCTATAATGAAGTATCTAAGAAAACTGTCACGTGTTCTAGTCTGTACTCACAAGCCTCATCTTGGATGATCCACAAATATATGGAGAAGAAAGCTGTCATAGAATCACAGGATGGTT
>NW_010261940.1:0-331 GCF_000690775.1 Eurypyga helias
CGGGCAAGGCCCGAGGGGGAGCGGGGCAGAATTTAGGGCTAGAATTCAAAGAAGCGGTTAACTACACCCAGTAACGAAGTGCTTGGCTGCTCGTAAGCTGCTCAGATGACCAGTGGCCATGGGCATTATGCCTGGAGAAGGGCTTGGGGACCCAACGTGTTCCCCAGATGGCTTAAAACGGCAATTAAATCTTTAAATGTCCTTGTTCCTTCTGCTGGGGGCATCAGCCCTTCAGCCGCCCTGGGTGTCACCCACGATCCGTGTGTCCTGGGTCCCACACTCCTGCAGGGACCCGCTTCGGGGCACGTCGGGGTGCCGGAGCCTCGGCTGG
>NW_010261940.1:375-6104 GCF_000690775.1 Eurypyga helias
AGGCCGGAGCTGCCCGTGTTGGTCTCCTGACAGCAGCGGTATCCCAAAAAGCCCTTTCTGCTCTTGCTCCGGAAGCTGTGATGGAAACGCACCCAACCTCTCCTTGCTAAGTCTTGGTTCATGCAAGTCGGAGGCAAAGCTCCTCCCTCAGAGTTCGGCAGCTTTTCACTTTCATTAGAAGAAGAACTAAAACACAAATTGCTTTGCTAGGATCCAGCCCCTGCAGTTCTTTATTATTTTAATAATTTAAACGCCCTGGCTAGTCGGAGTGCTCCCGGTACTGTCTCATGGCCGGTGCTGAGAAGTCCAGGCCTGCTGTGCGTTCGGATGGGGAGTGATGGGTGTGATGGGCCGTAGCCAGACGGCTGCGGTCGGACACGGGAGGAGTTCTAGGCCACAGAGACTAAATTGAGAGCACTGTGTGTTTCCAGCAGCAGTGGTTAGCCAGCAGGCAGGAAAGTGTTCCGGTGGCTGTAGTGCTGGGGGAAGAGCTGACAGCAGAGGCATCCTGTGCTCTCCTACAGCACAGGGCAGCCCGGGCTTTGGTTCTGTGCAAAACAGCTTTTCCTCTTTCCCATCGGTGCGATAGCCCCATCGGCCCCGTGGACGGGAGTTACAGTGCCTGCGGGTTCGTAGGCCCAGGACAGAGGCGCTGACAGAATGAGGGGCTGTGCCTCCATTGGGATGGAGGGGCAGTGGGGACCCGGCTGAGGTCTGCACAGCCCCCGTCCTGGGTCTGCTTCAGTCCATTCACCAGGTTCTGCTGGCACGAAGGGAACCTGGTGAGCGTACATCCTGACCAGCACGCCGACGTGGGAGTCGCGGTGAAGAAACCGTCACCGATAGTGCAGCAAACCTGCAGCTTCTGGTGTGGGAAGCCAAAGCTGCTGCAGGGCTGGGAAGGCAGAGTGCACCAACACCTCGATTCTGCAGATAACCCACATCACATCGCTCAGTGTTACCACAGAAACACGGCGAGGCCTCGGAGATTTCTGAAAAGCAAATACTGGAGGCACAGACTGTGTAGGGATTGATTCTAAGAGACATCATGGACTTCCACTGCAGCGAGCTGTAGGGCAACAACCATGTCCCTCCCTGGGGGGACTTGTGGGCTGTGGGGTGTGCCTGCCATCAGAGCAGCCTGGGGACAGCCATCACCCCATCCCCTGCCCCCTGCCTTACTTTTGCCTCCTCTGCAGTACGGGGAGCTGCTGCGCTTGAGGATCAGCCTTACAGCATCCTACCACAGCTCACACAGCCCCAGTGTCGGGGCTGGGTTTGGTCTAAATCCTAAAGCGGTGGGTCTCTGTCACTGCAAAGCGTCTGGCTCTCGCTTTAATCTGCACAAGTGGCTTCGGCAGATACGGTGCACAAAGACAGAGGAGGCAGCTGGCAGCTCCCAGTAAAAGCAAAATAGGTTTTGATGGGAGGAAAAACCTACAAGGTGCAAGAAGAGCCGGGCACGTGCATCTGCCACCACAGCTGCCCTGTCCTGCCCACGTCCTGTGGAGCTGCATACTTTGCACAGCCTTACGTTACTTAGGAATGGCTCCAGGGCTGGGTTCGACGTGTGACTGGCATGCAGGGTATTTTTAGGTATGATAATTTATGCCTGTTATTGTTTCTGCGTTTACAGCTAGCTGTTGAAATGTTGAAGAACTTCCTGGTGTCTGAACAGGCTGATTTTCCTTCCTCGCAAAGGCAGCAGATGGAAGGAAGCAAACACTTCTCTGCAGAAGACGTTGAAGTTCAACCAGGGAGTTCTAACGAGCACAGCGTTTTCTTTTTCTCTGTGTTGAAGTGATTAGAGTCAACAGCGCTTGGAGACCAGAGCTTTTGCTACCGGGAACTGCTTGGAAACACTGGGATTTTTTTCCCCAAAAAAGCAACAACTTAAAAATTATCCCCATAAAGGACCCTCTCTCCAAATCCTGTAATTAAAGAGTCTTTTTAATATCCACCATCTGTCACCTCTTCCTGCTCCAGCATGTTCCGCTCACCTCCTCACCCCTATTTATAAGAAAAGCAGAAACAAGATGCCACATTGGGTTGATCTGGAGGGGAGCTGCTCTTTTCTGCAAGCCCTGCTCACTGTCCAGCTCCCCCAGCAGCACCCAAATCCCAGTTAGGAGTTTGTTGGGGGGGTCACAGCAAGCCGATGCAGCACATGAGAGCACAGACCAGACCCTTCCTGTTCTTGCAGACGGGGCTCCCATGGGAAAGCTGTCAGTGCTTCGCTCCTCACTGCGTCAAAAACTGCTAGTCTGTGCAGAAAGGGATTTAACCTGGAGAGCAAGATTAAATTAACTACTGGTTAACTGTGATTTCTCCAGGAGGCTGAAGCCAGTGGAACGCCAAAGATCACTGGTGAAATGAGTGAGTTAGGGCTCAGGCAGAGTAGACTGTGGTAGGTGCAGGCAGTTCAGAGCTCAGCCGTCTGCCTTGTCCCACTCACAACACAAACTCATTCTCATCACTCGACGGTCTGACCCTCCCTTCTGCGGTTGAATTTCAGGAGATGAGAAATCCCGTTGGGAAACTCTTCCACCTCAGTGCCACCGCTGTCTTCATTCCCCTTCCTGACAGTGCTCGTGGCTTGCTGGGGTGCAGTTTTGTGCCCCAGTAGCCGGGGCACTGCCAACGAGGAGCTCTGCGTGGGCTGTAGGACCGTGTGCCATGGTACTCGCTGTGCAGGTACTCCTCGTTACAGCAGACCCGGCGTGACCCAGCAGCTTTTGTTGCTACAACAAGCAGCCATGGAACGTTGCAGCTGCGTGCGTGCTCCAAGCTGCGCAGAGATCCACACCTGCATCTGCCCCCGTGGGGAACCTGCCCTCTGCCTGCATGAGGTGTGGTGCAGCCTGCTCGGCCAGGGGTGGCCCTGGGCCTTTGGGCCTTTGGGTCCCCGGGTGCTCTTGGAGGCCGTGTCAGGGCACGTTTGACCAGCTACATCAAAGTTAATTACATACAAGAGACCCAGAGAGACCCATCTCCTGCTTCATGCCCTTTCTTTACATTTTCACGGCTGCCAAAATCTGTCATGACGTTTTGGGGAGGAACATCTGTTAGTCAGCATTTATTAATCCTTACCAAATCTCTTCAGCCTAATTACACAACTGTTACTGAGGATGCTGTGGTACGTTTCGTTCCACAGTGTGAAAACAAGACATATGTATATCCAAACTCTATGATTCCACCTCTTGCATACTAAGTATGGATGCCTCCGGGGGCGCAGGAATACTGCTCCGTTATTATTTACAGTTAATGACAAAAAAGCTTTTTCAATAAGAGCGTAAATGTACAGACAACCAGTGAAGGCTACACACAGTGCTGTTGGAATACCATAAATTGAGCTTGGAGCAACCTGGCCTAGTGGAAGGTGTCCCTGCCCATGGCAGGAGGTTGGACCAGAGGATCTTGGAAGGTCTCTTCCAAACCATTCCACGATCCTGTGGGACCGAAGGAAACGAGGAGGCTGCAGCCCGGCTCCCAGCTGGGCTCACCGCACTCCATTAGGTTTTGTGAGCAGCACCAGAAGGTTTCTGCTGACACCAGCAGTCTTGGGCTCAGCCTCATAATAAAGATTCCATCTTCCTTGAGCCCAGCATCGTGAATGGGTGGATAATCCAGCCTTTTGGTAAACAACACTTCGCCATCACTTTTTCTTAATCTGCCCGCTGCAGCCTGGTTGCATATGACTAAGCTATTAAACCAGGGAGTTTCAGAGGTACAATTTGACCCATCAGCTCATGTGAAGATTTTGTCTTTGCTTTTTTCTTAATTGGGTCATTTATCACTAAAAGATTAGAAGAAAGATCTCATTTAAATGTCCTGCTTATTTCTTACTAGTTTCGCTTCAAACCGCCCTGCTGCTGAGGTTAATTATTTAGCTTTTAGAGTTCGATCCTTATTACAAAGTGCAGATTAAAAGCGTTCCCGTCACTGCTCAGTCACACACGGTAACTGAAGGGACACTTGCACGGGTTTTGGGAGACTCATTGCACTGCAATTCTGTAAGACTGTCAAATACTTTCACAGCATGGCCCGTGTGGAAGTCACCAAGAAGCGATGACTTTGGGCTTCGAAACTTCTTTTGGGAGAAAAGACATTTTGCACTGGAGGAAAAGTCAAACCCCACAGAGGCGTGAAGTGATTTGCCTAAACCCATGTGGGAACTAAAAGCAGAACCAGTCGTGCGCTGTGACCACAGCATCATCTCTACAGAGCTTCCCCACCTAAGAAAGAAAATCCACAGGCAGAGAGTAGCTGGAAAAATTGCCATTGCCCCCCGAATGCGTCTCGCTCAGACTAGATGGCCCAGTTAAGGCGGCGATTTGCCTCCAGCTGGCCCCAAAACGACTGCGACGCCAACTGTTTCACCATTTCCTCCAGGTACATCCCAGGATCTTTTCTGAGGATGTGTACATGTTGCTTCTTATTTTAGTCTCCACGATGTCCAAGTCAATCAGTGTACAGCTAATGACCGCTGTGGCTATAGCCTTACTTAGGGATGTAATCCCACCTCAACGGCAAGTAAATCCACGCGTGTCATCAGGACAGCTTCTTACTGCAGAGATGGAGTGCAAATTGTCGATCCTGTGAGGAGGTGAGACCCAACAGGCTGTCAGTGCCTTCAGCTCTCATTCCAGCTCCTTCCAAGGTATCTGTGTCGCAAGGAACCTGCTTTCTCCTCCTGTCTCCAGCATTTCTCAGGAGTCACTCTTTGAGGTTATTCCTGGCTAAAATCCTTTATGATTCCTGCCACTCCTTCAACATGAGAACTGCGATGGTCATTCATCTTGGTGAAACACTGGGGAACCACTTCCTCCTGCAGAGGCAAAATACAGAAAACAAAAAATCCAAGCAGATTACGGTGCGGAATGACGGGCGTCGCAGTGTGTGCAGTTCAAACTCACGTCCTCAGGTCCAAACGCTCGCAACTGGATTTGCAGCTTGGAATCCCAGCGGGGCTGATTCAGCCTTCCTCATCCTAAAGCTGATACATTTTAAGTCTCATCAACCTTAGGGATTGATGTGGGTAGTTTTGCACAAGCCTGACTAGAGCTGAACTGTGCACACAGAAAATAAAGGTTACACAAGCTGGAAAGTCTCACCAAAGTAAAATTCAGTGCAGAAACTCTCTGAATAAACAAACTTCCATCTCTGCGTGGCTTCCTACGCGTGCTTCTTTTGGAACGAGCTCTCGAATCTGCGATGCCATCTGCTTTATGTGGATATTAGAGATCTGACGGCGCTTTTGGGGGAGTTGGCCAACATCTCGTGTTTGCTTCAGCTGCACGTCGCAGGCCTCTTCCCTGCCCGCGCGTGGACGTGCCGGCACAGCGCTGCGGTGTTGGGGTACGCCCGAGGTTTGGCTGACCCGGCTCAGGACAGCGCTGGTTTCTGCGAGCACTGGTCCCAGTGAGCCCTCGCTGTCACGGTGTTGGTTTTCAGCATGGGTTTACATCAATTTCCTGATTCCCTGGGGTTTTTAACACTCCATACAGGAAGCTTTCAATAGTTATACATGCGGTTTCATAACATATACGTGGTGTACAGAGCTTGTGGGGTGACTTCTGCAGCTCCCACAGATTGCCGGGGAACATGCTGCCGGCCCGCAGCATCCCCATGGGCAGAGGCACACCGGGTCCCCCTTGGGCCCCCCATACACACTCACCCGTCAGCTCTGAGGCCCCCAGAGTTGGGATATCGACTGGCTGGAGCAAGTC
>NW_010261941.1:0-22692 GCF_000690775.1 Eurypyga helias
GCTTTCGACTTCGCAGGGGGAGAAAGGGCCGGGGAGACGCGGAGGGAGGGAGTTTGAACTGTCAGGGTGCAACGGCTGGGCTCTCCCCGCGGTGCTCCCCAAGTGCGGACTCGCCCCAGGAGCTGCTCCCGCAGCCGGGCGGCCGCGGACTGGGCTGGGCTGGAGCCCAGGGCACGCCAGGAACGGGCGCAGTCGGTCCCTGTCGCATGGGTTTAAACGTGGAAGCCTGTTTGTTACAAGGAGCACGGAGCTACCAAGTGTGGTAGCCGTGAGACTTGGCTGCGTTTTTCGCAAGGCTGCTTTCTAGGCGTGATAGTTTATAATCAAGCTAGAAACTCCGGCTTGTTTCGTGACCCTGTGCTGACTGAAATACTGCTCTTGACACGGGTTGGGGCTTGCTGTGTTGCAGCTCGACACTTGGAGCCTCGGGGAGGGCCAGAACTGGATGACACAAATGATGAACAACATTTCTTAGCCTTTACCTTGTGCGCAAAGTGGGATAGAGTTACATTTTCCTGGCAAGCATCCAGAACTCAGCCTCTCTTCTTCGCCTTTGGGGCCCTTTTTTTGACAAATACAGGTGCAAAAAGGAGTCACAAATACTAAAACTAGTCTTTCCCAACTATAGATGGGACAATTCATGTTAACTGAACTGAACTCTGTAAGGCATTGAGGTTGGCATTGCTTCCATGTCAGTCATTGTCCCGTGTCACAGCGACACAGGGACACACTCTCACGTGGAAAATGAGATACTGTAATATCGCTCTCAAGTTTTTCAGATGAGTGAGGGTAGTGAGTGAGGGTAGAGAGTAAATTTTAGATTTGCTATAATTCAACATGAATGAAGGCGGTGAATCAGTTTTCTTTCAAAACCCGTGTCTAAATATATCATGACAAAACCCAGAGTTGCTTGCCTTCTATTCAAAAGAGACCTGAGCACCAAGATGGACTTGTGTTCTATCCCAAATTAGCCCAGAGGGTATTGTCTACCAGATGTCTATAGTTTGGTTAGGTTTTTAGTTTGCCTTATTACAGACAAACATGCCTGATGAAGCGTTCAAAACAACCTGTGGGGTTCCAGCTCTGGGCTTTTGCTCAGCTGTTACAACATATTTAACACATTTTCCAGTGCTACCTCAGTGTCTCTTATTTAAGAGTTCTCTGATACTTTCTGTTGTCCCCTGAATGTGTCTCTACATGGATCTCCTGATGTCCTTTGTCATATCCACAGTCCCACGCATCTGTGTGGCTGTAAGTTCTTCTGTTGTAGTGTATCTGTAGACCCCAAACCAGATTAAGAGAGGGGTAGCATGTAGCAAATAATGCCAAAACTGTGTGATCACTCGTGCACAAATTCTGTTGCGTTGGAATTTTGGCACAAAGGACTGGAAATGAAACTAAGCCCCATAAATAAGATTTAGCTCTTGCACGCTGTTGCAGCATGTGGGTGGCAAATGCTCTCAGGCAGTGCTTCAGTTCTTTTGGTCTCAATTCTCAGCACCCAGCTGAATGCAGCCAGGGCTATTTGGGAAGACGTTTGGGTAGGGAGAGTTGAGCTAAGTTTCCTTTTCTGCAAGGAAAGATAACCTGCCGCAGGTAGGTTAAGTGTGGTTAGCATCATTTAGACTACCATAGCAAAGAACTAAAAGAGGGCAATTTATTTCAGATTGGAGATGTATAGGTGCCTCATATCTATTCCTCTTCATCAAGGAATAATTGAGCAAGTGAGTAGAAGAAGAAGGAAGTATGTTAGATCATTGGTTCATAGCCACTGTCCAGCAGGTCCCTTTACAGATCTTTCATTTATAGGTCTATCAGATATAATTAATCTCTGCATGAGTTCAGTCACTCAAAGAGGATGCAGCACACTTGAAATCTCCTTATAAGCAGTATTAATATATAGCTCTGTTCTGCAGTTTTCAGCAATAAATCTCAAAGAACAAAGTAGTTTTATGGCTGGGGAGGTCTGAAGCATAAAGAGATTGGGGGCCAGCCAAAGGGGACCTAAAAGTCACAGGCAGCTAAGGATGTAGATTTTGCGGGTTTGATTCTATAGATGTAACTAGGACTACAATGTGCACCGTAGGTCACAGCAGCATTTGTCAGTGTGGTAGAGGAGGTGTGAAGTGGGCTATAACGATAAAATTTTAGAAGGGAATAATGAGGTAACAAGACAGTAGGAGTTTCATGAGACAGACTGCAAAGCTGTTGGGAGGATGAAGACTAATGTTAAAGGACAATCAGAACCTTTGAGAGTTGTTTTAATGACATTTTAACTAAACGTTTTTATTAAAGTATCGCTTGTGAAATACTTCAGGTAAGATGAAATCAAGCATAAGTATTTCTGCCCAAGTGCCATTAAGACTGCATCTCATAAGGGTGCTGTTTTAGAGCCTGAAGTCTCATTGCAGCTGCTGGAAACTGACCCTAAGCAGGTACACATTCCAGAAGGAAATCTGTCATTGGGTTCAAGTCTAAAGCTTGTGATCCTCAGGCAGTGTTTCTCAATTTGGCAAATTTACACTAATCTGCATGGAGAAAAGGGAATAACTGTGGAACTTTTCTTGACGGAGGGTGTGCTTTTTGAGGTTGTCATTTCTGAAAGGAGTTGCATGTGGGAGAGAAGATGGGAAAGTAGCAGAGTAAAGGGTTGGTTACCCAGCTGTAACATCACAGAGAGATTTTTCTGTGCAAAGACACCTACTGTCAATTACAGGAAAAAAGATGTTAGGAGCAAGTAAGCATAGCGATGCGTTACTGATCTCTGTGGAAGTACCAGGTAAATAAGGAGAATTTCACAGTCAACAGCTGAAGAGGGAGGCAGGGTCAGGAGAGAAAAGTTGGTACTTGACTCCTCTCAGAAAAGAGCAGTTTCAGTTCTGTGAAAGGAGTGGAATCCAATCATCCTGGGGATTTTTCTGAGAGATACTTATTCCCAGCTGAGGAAGAATGTTTCTGTGATATCATTTAGAAGGCTTGGTTGGCTAATGGTTCCACAGCTGATGTGGGGGGAGAATCTCGGAGCAATGTAAGGAAGTGAGCTGATCATATGATGGCTGTAGAATATGCTCTTTGAAGAGTCACTGATAATCAGTGGTTTGCTGGTTGAGGAAGGAGCTAAGGGATGTTTCATACTGCCCACTGATGTGGTGCTTTGATTGTGGGCACAGTGATCTGAACCTTCACTCCCCTCCTTCTTGCTCGGTGTTCTTGTGGATTTGTCAGAAATTATTTGTGATGAAACACTTAAAGGCCACTGAAGCTTCTGAAACAGATAATAGAAGCTGGTTGGACTAAGCAGGTTGCTACTGCTACTTCGTGTCAGACAGATTTATCTGCAGAGGACAGAGATCATGCGTTGCATGGAACAAGCCAGGGTTTTGTACCACTCTTTATATGAATGTCAGAAGCCCAGACAAAGGGAACAGCCAGTTGGCAAGCAGGCTGAGAACAAGGGCATAGTCTCTCCAGAGAAGTCAACACACCTATCTCAGCAAAGACACTAAGCTCATCATTTGACATGCATTCCTATCAGCAGCAGATACTGCCCCCACACCACCCTCTCAGTTATACAAACAGATGTCCCTGAAGCCATAAAATGACCTGCATCAAAGAGCTGGGGCAGACGACTGCTGTTTTCTTATATGTCAAGTACCTTTGACATACATGCCCTTTTTCATTAAAAGATCACAAACGTTTTCAGCCCAACCTTATCCTTAGTCTTTACCCCTTATCCAGATCACCACGGTCCCGCAGAAAGCTGTACCTGCACAGCCGAGGAGCGAGACAAAGTGGCAGGGAACGCGAGAGGGTTTGAGCGGTGAGGGCCAGGCTAGGGCTGTTTAGCCACTGCATGTCAAGGTGGGCTCTAGGGGGGCTTCCCCCCTCGTCTGCAAACCACACAGCTGATGGAGTGTGCACCGGGAGAAAGCAACTGCCACCAGGAGTCCAAAAGAAGTACTGAAGGAGAGTTATTCATGGCAATGGCTGCAGAGTCTAATCCAGCTGCAAATATGATGGCTAGAAATTGGGAAAGCGTTGCTCGGAGCATCAGGTGGTGTCACTGAGACAGTGGGCTGCAGGATGAGGGCTCTGGGAGCTTTGAGGAGTATGTAGGACCTCACATCCAGAACTCCGTTAGGCTGTGTGTTGTACTAGCGCAGACTAAAAAGGCTGCTTCAAATCTAAAGATAAGTGTGACATATATGCAGAAAATCCTAAAGGGAATGTATTAATAGACTTCCGGGGCTTTTTTTGAAGCATGCTTTATAAAGATCGAGGCTTTTAGACAAAGATCAAAAAGAAACAACAGGAAAAGAGGAATCTGTGGGATTCTGGGTAAGAGAGAGGTAGTCCAAAGAACAAACTTTGTGCCTCCACAGCTGAAGGTGATCTTAGAACAAGACCAGACTGGCTTGTGGTAATTGCCAAACAGAACAAAACTATAATCTAAGTTGGTTAGACCTGGTTGGCCTACAAAGAGTGATAAATGCAGTACTTTATGTATTCCATTTATACAATGACGTTTGTAAGATAGGCTGTGACCTGAAAAGGTGTTCTAGGAAGACTGGATTCAGAGTCTTGCCTAGGTTCCCACTTGCATGTTGAATAAGGGCGTCACTCGTGACACTTCTTCCTAACTGAACTTCTAAAGCTTAGGCAAGATTCAGACCTGTATTATATTTATTTTGTAACTGCCACACTTGCTTATTTCATATTTTATTGGCTGGGAGCCTGACTATAACCTATTTGGTCTCACATTTATTTCACCAGTAAACCTATCCAGTGTTGGAACTTGGCTGAAACTGGCACATTTAGGATCTGATATGTTGTAAAGATAATGAATCCACATTAAATGGCCTGTTCAGGCAGAATGGAGAGACTGGCAGCGTGAGTAATTTTTAAGAAACCGCAGATAGGTTTAAAGGGCAATATAACACCTTTGTTCCCACCAGAGTGTACATACTGCAGGACCTGAGACTGCTTTCTACCAGGTTGCTAAAGGCCATCGTAGAGTGGGTTTGCCCAGGCATCAAGCTTTGTATGTTCACGAAGCAGAGATGTTCTGGGCAAGCCCTGACACATCACAGCCATTCTTGAAGGAAAAGAGACGTCAGCTAGAGCAGTAGTTCTTCAGCACTGAGGCTGTGGAGGTACAAGGAATGCGAAAACATCTTGTGTGATTACATATTAAATTGTTCTGCAAAATATTTGTACATAAAATAGCATTCCTTAATGACTGCTTTATGAGTTTGTCTTTGGAAAATCTAAACATTTACTACAACAATACATTGAAAAATAGCTCCCTGGAAAGCATTTAGTTCTGTAAATACATTTAGTGTTTCCCAGCCTGCTCTGAACACAGCCCTAGGGCTTGCCTTTACTGTTATTCATCTCTGTATAGCAAAGGGAGACAGGTGCAGAGGTCTGGTAGTAGTCTGCACTAAGCAGATGTGGGTTTGGCACTCCCATGACCTTCCAGTGTGGCCTCAGTCTCTCTGTGACTTTAAAACACGGCTATAAAATATAAAATCCTGCTTTCCTTGGAAGTTGCAAGACATTTGGACTGTGAAGTGATCCTGGTCCACAGGAGAGGAGGACACGCTAGTGCACAGGTCATTGAAGAGTTGCTTTGCAGCACAGGAGACACACAAATACAAGACACTGTTGATTACTGTCTGTGTCCTGAAGAACTTCTGCAGAAAACAAGTGGATGAGAATCAGAGTTCAAAGGTGAGGGTGTGATGCAGATCCTGTGTGCAGCTCCTTAGCTGGCCTGTGGCCCTGACCACCCTCTGCCTGTTATTAGCTGGTGCTTCAATGCTGTGTGATGCATGACAGAGGCACTGTAAAGGAGTCTGCAGCAGGGACTTTATGGGTGTCGCTGCAGGCTTTTGTCCCCAGCCATACAGGGACGTGGAGAATCGAGAAGCAAAAATGGAGCTTGCAGTTGCCAAAGTGAGCGTGGGTGGAGGGATAACAAATACCAGGACTGGTATGAGGCAGGACTGAATTGTGAAGGGCTTTGAAAATGAGAACAAGGACTTTGCATTTGGAGCAGTGGAAGAGGAGAAATGATGGAGAACTGTGGAAAACTCAGTGATGTGCCCAGATGAATGAACTTGACACAGTTCCAGCTGCTGTAGCCAGAGAGGAGATTACAATAGGGAAGATGCACGCGCCTTGGCTGGGGATTTTGGCAGCGCAAGCCGAGAGGAATTGTGATACTTTGGAGATGCTGCATGAGACAAATCAGTGACTTTAAAAGCACGGCAGTATCAACATCATCCGTAAAATTAGCAGTTAAAAACTGCCTCCAGACTCTGCATCAGCACCTTCGCCTGGGGCTCCCAGAGCTAGCTGCTGTAGCTGTTGGTGTGCTGAAGCAGAGACTCTTGAGTTCTCAAGCAGCACTGGGGTACTGCTTATGGCGGCCTGCATACTAGTCATGTGCATGCCCCTGTTTGGGAACCCTTGCCTGATGTCCCCTCTCCGATGAGAGACTTCTGCTGTATACCAAAACGAGAGAAGAGATTCATCTGCTTCCGTGAGTCAGCAGAACCGGATTAACTCTTTCTGGAAGCACCAGTGAGTGGGGCTGAGTCACGCAAGCAGGCACAGCTAGCCTGATGCCCACCCATTCCTTCAGCTGGGAAGCAGTCCTAAGGTGTCAAAGAGAAGGTGGTTATGTTTCCCATTCTGCTCATCAGTCCGGCATCGTAATTATTTGCAAAACAGCAGACAGTGAGAGTTTCAACTATCAGATTCAAAAAACTGTCAGCTGTCTCTGGGTTAGGTATGAACCAGATTTAAAAGGAAACAGAATGTTCTTCGTTTCTAGGGAACTTGCTAGTTCACACTACTTATTTTCCCAGCAATGGCCACAATCAGTATGACATTGCAACAATTTGAGCCACAATTAGGCACTCAAACCCCACAGCTAGTACTCAGACACTTGTGTTATACCTTCGCTAAGCTGGAGTAGCTTCATGAAAGTCAAGGGAGTTAGAGCTTCAATTCCTAACTTCTGAAGCGCTTTTGTCCTAATCCAGCAAAGTCACCACATGGACTTTGCGACTGATTGCTTCCAGCAGGACCATTGCACTCAAAAATGCTATTCCACACGATATCGAGGACTAAGTCCTTAGTGTGGGGGTACCTAAGTAAGAACAAATGCAGGTTTCAGCCTTTAAACCTGATGCCTTGAACAAGCAGTGGAGGAACACAGGCTCTTAGAAACAAAGGTTTTCTATTTTCATGCAAATGTTCCCAGTGTTCTGAAGCAGAAGGAAAAGCTTAGAAAATACATGTGGTAGGAACAGCTTGCTCTCTAATCAATCTCACTCAGCATTATCTACTCTTGCAATGAACTAATTTCATGATCATGAAACAGGTAGGGAATATAGCCTCTGATGTTATATGCCTTGTTCTTCACTGAACTGACCAGGTTTAAAAGGTGTGCCTGGGTTTTTGTGCAAAATCTTGGCTTGATTTTGCAAATGAAAGAGGGACACATATCAGCCCTATGATGTGTATCTTAGTCTGTGGGATTTCTTGGTCAAATGCTACTGTTTCTAACAATATATGTGAATCCATCACCCACATCATTCATTTGCCCTTGTCCCTTTTTACTATGTTACTGTAAAGCACCCAGAGCTGACAATGGCCTTTGTACCTTCTCAGAAAGACTGGTAGGTGGTAATCTATCATAACCATATTCAGGGTCCTCTTCCCAAGTTCTAGCTATGAATGAAGCCCTTGTTTCTCTTCTCACCTATACCCATACACTGTGGGCTATGCAGACTAATCCTGCTGCAATCGACAAACTGCTGGAAGAAATGTCAAGGTCCCCTGCTTTCCAGGCTCTGGTATGCATGTCCCAAACCCTAGCAGAAGACTCAGTTATGAGGAGGTGACATAGACACATTTGTGCTTTTGGTCACGTTTTATCCACTGTAGCTAGATAAATCTGTATAGGTAAAAAATAGGATTTAAAAAGAACCCCTGTATTTCAAGTCAGGAAAATGTAATTGGTCTCTGTGGGATTTCCATGTGCAATGACTGTCGGGGATGCTGACGCTAGTGGACCACTAGAATAAAGAGGATAATCTGATAGAGGGTTTATAGGACTTTAATTAGACTAATGCCTTACGGGAATATTATTACTATTGTATTGTCTGCATATCTGCATATTGAAATATTGAATTAGCCTGCCATAAAAGTCTTAGTGGCTACATTTTCTTCCTCATACCAGATCAATAGTGCCTGCAAGCAGCAGGTTACATCAGAATCTGTTTTCCCAGCTTTGCTGAATATGTACACGCACAATGCCAGAAGAGAGAGGAGTATCTTTCTCCCTCCGCACAGGGAAGCACGTTGCTCAAAAATCTGATTCAGGATTACCTGAATATCCTGGTTTAGAAGTTCTTCAATTTCCGTTCCATTAACTTTTGTTCATGTGTTTGTGATTTGATTTTGGTTTGTATCTCTTGACACTGATGTCTGCCGATAGACGTATTTCTACCTACAGTTAAACTAATGGTTTCTCTGACACAGCGGTAGATGCTAATCCACCAATCATGGCTTTTGAGGTATCTTTGAATGGATGTTGGAGTCTGAAGTACAGAGCTGTGCAATACATACAATATCACAATATAAGTTCTCAAAAACACACCTTTAATCTTGGACTTTCATCTCTCTTCTCTGAATCATAGAATCACAGGATGGTTTGGGTTGGAAGGGACCTTACAGATCATCCACCCCCCCTGCCATGGGCAGGGACACCTTCCACTAGACCAGGTTGCTCAAAGCCTCATCCAGCCTGGCCTTGAACACTTCCAGGGATGGGGCATCCACAGCTTCTCTGGGCAACCTGTTCAGTGTCTCACCACCCTCTCTGGGAAGAATTTCTTCCTGATGTCCAATCTAAATCTACCCTCTTGCAGTTTAAAGACATTGCCCCTTGTCCTGTCACTACAGACGCTTGTAAAAAGTCCCCCCCAGCTTCCTTGTCAGCCCCTTCAGGTACTGGAAGGCTGCGGTGTCTGAACTGGTACTCTCAGCCCTCCTCTTCTGTGATTTATACCTACCAGTTCTGAAACAGTGTAACTGGGACTCCAATTTAGATGTTTCTCACTATGTAAAATAACCAGTACGGTTTGTTTCCACTTTCTGCCAGCAACTCTGCTTACTTGGACATACTGGATGGCTGGTCCCAGGAGACGTGGAGTTTTACGTCTCAGTGAAACTGGGTTTCAGTTTCAGTTTAGGGACATTTTTATCTCACTTCTATTCTGCCTGCATCTAGCCTACAAATAGGAAGACGGTGTCGTCGGTGATAAGAAGGAAGCTGCAGAAACATTGAGTGAAGGTAGTTGCTTGTTAAACTGGTAATTGCATACGAGGAAATACAGAACTTAATGTCACATGCTAACAACAACAACAAAAAATCAAGATATTTGTGTCTTACAGAAAAAAAATCATGTTATAGGGACAAAATTAGGAGATAGTATGAAGCATAAGCCATAGCCAGTCTTCCAGAATTTTTGGTTTTTATGTGGTTGGAGGACGTGGGTATTAGACTCTCCAGCTGTTCTCCCTGTTGTCAAGTGCACCGGTAGCTGGTTTTCCCTAGAGATTTTACAAATGCTGATGCTATTTTTGTTCCATAATTTTATACTCTTGAGCACACACATAAGGAACAAAAATGAGTTTAATAAATAGGACTCACTGAGGCTCTGCTGATTAATGAAGATGAATGTGGTTAATTATTTAGCATTATATCCTTATTCAAAACAGTGTCTTCAGCATCACACATTGACATGATCTGCTACACAGATTTCCTCAGTGGTAAAATCAAATTATATTGTTTAAGCAAAATTGTCCACGTAACTCGAATCTGAGGCTTAAGTGACAGATGCGGCCTTGTGGTGACAGTCCTTCATGCCGAAAGGAAATTTGACACAAGAGTGGATCTGGGATTTCTTGTGTCACTGTTGAAAAGAGGAGCTTGAAGTATGCTTGGAAATGTCATCTTCAAAGGCAAAGTCCAAAACCAGTTTCAAGGCAGTGGAGATTCTTCTGTGAAAATTCCTATTTTCTATAATCAGAACTGATGTGGACTAAGGCCTCTTCCACGGGCAATTCTGACATTAGCTAAATGAATATGAAAACATTCTGACATGGAACTGGAAAGTGAAATTCCTCAGGAAATTAAAATCTAAAGAAATTTGTTTCCAAGCTATTATTGTATGGCTTTCAAAGAGCTGGCTTACTACTGTCATGTCAATAACAAAAACTATTTTGTGCCAGCCGTACTATCTTGATTAATTTTGCTTGGACTTTTCATCTAATTAATGTCTCAGGTGTCACACATCTGCAGTATCATGTTTATATATTGTCTAATATTATTTAATACAAAATACGGAAGATAATACACACAAAAGCCAATATCAAGCAGTAACATCAAAAGTGGTTATATTTTATTAAACTAAGCATTTCTGCAAGATCACAACAAAACTGAAAGAGTGAGAGGGTTACATCATTGCAAACTGAACTGGAAAGCAGCAAGTTGTCACAGAATGGTTTCATCTCAACAAAGCTACATTTTTTGCTGACTTTGCAGACTGGGCCTTTGGCTCATTTACCTCCCTAACACTGGCCTGATTATTAGCATTCTTAGAAAAATCCATTGTAGAGATTTTACTCCTAGTCACTCACAGATGGTCAAATTCTTCTAGCCCTCCTAATTTCCACATTTCCAATGGACCAGTGCTAAAAGAGGTATGGATAGGAATGCTAAACAATTCCTTCAAAAGGCCAGGTTTTCTTCTGAATAGGGGGTTTTCATCAACATCATCCTGTTGATTTTGACAGAGTACTTTCTGATTAAGACACGTAAGAGTGGAAAGGCTTGAGACGATAAATTTGATTGCAATATGGCCAGGCACCTGCTGAAATAATGGTGTTCTCTGTGATTTCAGTAGTAATTTTTTGGGTCAGGCTTTTCAGCTACTAGAAACTGCTTTTGAAGTCAAACCCATTGAAAAAGTATTTGCTTCACAGAACGTATTTGCTCTCGAGTCCCACAGGGACTGTCAGTACTGCATGAACAGCTCCAGGAGCTCAGCACTGAAGACGATTGTTGTTTGTATAAACAGTAAACCTGTAGTATTACTGCACCTGCATCCGTTTAGCTTGCTGCAAAGAAGTTACAAAAGGTGCTAGAAAAACTTATGGATGATAACTCTGGCAGTGTTCTTAGATACAGGTAGTCCATGAAACTATTGCAAGAGTCGAGAACCTATACTTGAGGCGGGATGAGTCCATATATACATATACACTCATATCCATATGATATATGGAGAATACTATCTTCACGTGAAAACTGCTCTTTCATTTTCCCATTGAGCTTTCTATGAAAGCCAGCCTCAGACGTGGCCTGAGCAATATTGAAGCCCATTGTAACAACTGAGCTCTGAAGAGGAGGCTCTTCCTGGCCCTCCATATTCTGTCTGCAGCATGGTCTAGTGGATGAGCCATCAGAATAGGCCCTGGAGTGAATCCTAATTCTTTGATCACCTGGTCTGGTAACTTTGAACAGAACAGCGTGCTTTGCTCTGCCACTGCTTCCTCCAGCTTCAACCTGGAACCCTAAGCACCCGGGAATATGTCCCACGTTCTGCTCTGTGTCAGTGCACAGAAGCGCAGAATAGCTTGAGATAGAAGGGACTGTTGCACCACTTTGTCCAACCCTTCTGCCCTAATCTATGTCAACTAGAGCAGATTGTTCAGGGCCATGTCTCGTCAGGTTTTCAATATCTCCGAGGATGAAGATGTCCAGCTTCTCTGGACAACCTATGCCAGTGTTTGGCCACCTATATTTAAATGGAATTTCCTGTATTCAATGTGTGCCTATTGCATCTTGTCCTTCAACTGGTAACACTGAGCTAAAGCTCAGTGGATACCACTACAGCACCTAGCAGAATGAGAACTAGTCTTGGTGATGCCCCCGTAGTCCAAAAAAGATGTCGAGAAATAACAGTAACAGTCACGCAGTATTTCTCTCCCAAGCATTCCCAGAGGCTTCCAGTAATTCTTAATTAAATTGGATAAATAATTCATTTAACACCCTAGTCATTGCTCGAGATGAGCTCAGTGTTGATGGAGTGGGAACTAGGAGCATCACTGCGTAGGAACAGCGTGACCCTCCTTGGTTGCCGGAGCTCCTTTTGTGCAGCCAGAGGGAAGGCAGGGGGGGAAGGAAAAAGTGAGCCTCAGGCACTGGAGTGACAATACCTGTGTGGGGCAGAAGGCCTTCTTCTGGACTCCAGCAGCCCGCTTTGGGAGCTGGAGGCTCTGCAGGGTGGGTGGGCTCAGTATTCCTCTTTCCTCATCCTTTGCCTGAAGTTTGCCATGAAGGCAAAACTGAGCCTTACCTGTCAGGAAGGAATGAAATGATCCCTAAGGTTAGCAAAGCACTCAGAGACCTTTTGGGAAGAAAAGTGCTACGTAAATAGAAGCTGATTCCTACAGGTTATTAATAGATGTATCTGCAAAAGTAATGTGCAAACTACAAAGGAAAGATCATTCTGAATTAAATTACCATAATTTTTTCATTGCTGTCTCTTTTCAGGAGACCTGGATAATGCTGCTAACAGTGACAGGTTGAATAAGAGACGAGGTTTGTGTGGGCCAGAGGTGGGAACAGAGGAGCAGACTAATTATATCTTTTTTAACCTTTGCATGCAGCCGGGCAGGATAAAAACGAGCTATGCAACCAGCAACTGAGCTGTTATCCCAGCGGAGGCTGCAAAATGGGAGCCAGGTCATCCAGAAACATGATCTACGCTGTCCCGTTTCTTCTGGATCTAACCACTTCACAAGCTATTAAATAAAATGGGTATTTTCTGCATGCTTCACCTAAGGCTCAGGTAATTATCCTATGGACAAACCAAACCAGATTTATCTCACTGGCTGTTACCTCAGCAGTGCGGAGGATGAAGGTCAAGCACGATGTGGCATGGGAGAGTTAGAAGTAGCATTCTTCAGTTTACCTTTTGAAAACTCCTGGGTTTAATAGGTTAAAGGTGATGATGCTGCTTTTACAGTCACACAGATGTATCATTTGAACACTTTGTTGTGTGGTATTTGTTCCACTTTTAACGTACGTTGTGACATGAAGCTTTGTTCAAAGGTTGGAGATGGACGGGAAGGCGCAGAGGGGCCTTTAATACCTGTATTCCTCAGCCAAGTAGCAGGTGTCTGACTAGAAAGGGAAGGAGCCTCCTTGCAGGCTCCAGTTTTGGAGAAATGAAGGAATACGTTCCCGTGAAATAAGAATTCTTTTCTCTCTGCTCCTTGACTTTCCTCCCTGAAACTCAGTTCAAACTACAATTTAAGCTATGTGGTCTATTACTGATATCCTATAGCTCTACCCCTTTACAGGGGTTTTGGGATAAATTGGAGTCATATCCCAAGCAAAGAATTTGACCCTTCAGCCTTGAATTTTTCCAAACTTTATTCCCACCATTTTGCAGTGTCATCTGTGCCCCACACCAAATTAAATGTGTCATACAAAGGGCTTGTTATGATCAGAGCTTTTTATGTTGCTTCGTAATGCTTCAGTTAGCCCTTTTCTGGCTGAGCTTATCAGAATTGAACTCTTGGAGGCTGAATGAAGTGTCTTTGCAAATCTGAACCCAAACTTCGCTCAGTTTTGTATTAGTTCCCTATTTCTGATTTAGTCCAGCACAGTATTTAGACCCAGGATACTAAGAGGCTTTAAAACTTGCAGCCTAAGTCAATTTACCTTATCCAAGAATTTTGGCTGCTTCTTTTTATTTTCACTCTTTGTTGTCCCAAGTAAATAGCATCAATTATGTCATTCTTTTGAAAAGAGGGTAGAGAAAACATTGTATTTGGTCGCTATTGACTTACAGAACAGAAAGGAGCAACATTTCACTGTAATGGCTGTGTGTGATGGAGTATAAAAGACTCTGTTTTCTTGAATCTTCTTGTGGATAACCTGATACCTCAAAGATGAGTACGTGCCATTTCTTTGTCTTAAGTAGTGTAAAAGGCCAGAAAATGAAATGGAAATACTGTACTAAGGTGCAAGACAAATTCTGTTCCTGGAAGGTCACATTTGACTGAACTGAGATTTCCCCTCCATTCTTCCCTTTTATAATCTGTGGCACCTTCTGTATTTACAGTCAGGAACTTGTGATTTTTTGATGATTTAAACACTAAATGCTAGGTAACCTACTGCCACCTGAGTGACTGAATGCATCCTCACTGAACTGCTCATAATGACCCAATTAAGCACTAGTCTGTGCCAGTATCTATGAGAAAGGCAGGTTAGTTTTTGTAAGACATCCTAGTATAGCAGATCTGTTGATAATTTGGATATAGTGTGTAACATTAATGTTCGTGTTAGGAATGTATCAGTGCTCGTTGCTTCTCTAGAGGTTTCTGTCATCCACGTGTTACCCACTTGCTGACATGGCCTTCAGAAGACAGCCCTTTCTGGAGCCTTTGTCAGTACACACAAGCACCTGTGACAGCAGGGAAGTGTCTCCAGTACCCCTGTCTCCTGGATTTGGCCATAGGCTGCATAGTTTGTGTCCTCCTAGCACGTTTAGCACAGTGAGCTGAATGTGAATGGAAGTCCTGAGCTTGTGAAGACCCAGCGGATTAAACACCCATAGCTTACTTGTCAGCCCAAGCAAACGAACACAATCCAGTGCTGCACTCACTTAATGACACCTCATGAGAAGACACGCGAGCTCAACGTTTTAGTTCCTGTTTTTTAAACCTCAGTTGGACTGGTCTTGCTTCACAAACAACCTTGGGACCTTCTGTGACAGCAGTGTTGGCTGGATGTGGAACCAGTAAACCTCAAGGGATGGGAAAGGCTTGTGAATGCAACTGTCTGTCTCCTCAGGGCGTGAAAGGATTTGCAGGTGTGCATTGCAGATCTAGGGCCACCAACGCATACATTCCTCGGCAAAGGAAGAACCAGTGCAATAAGCGCTCTTATCACAAACATAATCACTACTGCCCACGGGGAGCAAACTTTATTAAGTATATAAGCAGAAGGAATCAGTCTAGGAATCAGCATCACACCCTGATTACCCTGGAAGGTTACCAGCAATCCTGCCCCTGTAGAGAGGAGTTGTGACTGTTTGCACTATCTATGAAGAAACAGATGATAGCAGCAAAGCAGGTTCAGGACAGAAATCACTGAAAACTTTTTGAGGGACTAAGGAATCAGAAATGCATTTGACATTCTTGAAAGAAAAAAAAAAAAAAGGCAGTTGTTACCTCCTATATGTTTATTTAATTTCTTCAGGGGTCTTTTGGGTACAAGTGCTGTTGGTTCTATTAAACCAGCACTCGAGGTGAGCAGGACTGTGCTGTGCATTCACCATCCCCAGCCGGATGCTTGTGCCACCCAGCACTACCTTGGTTATTATAAGCGAAGAAAATGCTCCCCGAATCAACAAAAATTAACAAAATACGTATATAGCACGTGACTTGAGTGGGGAATTGCACTGAAATGAAATCACTGGGTGCTCCTTGCAGCAGAGGTGCCACCTCCAAAAACGTCTTGCTGATCCCAGAGCCTGGTGTTGGTGTGTTTGCCGAGGCCAACCTCTCTCAAAAGGGCAGTTTAGACGGCGCATGGTCACGAGGCTTTGACTCCGGATGCAAATGGCACTGCCGAGCAGGAGAGGGCTATGTAGAAGGAGCTGGACGTACATGCTGGGAAGGGAAAGCAGGGCAGAGCCTCCTCTTGCAGCTTTGCCAACAGCCACTTGGTGCTGTAGGGGCCACTTGTGGACCAGCACCACTTCTCCCAGCACCTGAAACCCTCACCAAGGCTGACAGACAGTGAGTGCTCATGGCTTTTTCAGGAGGGTTTTTTTTCTGAATGGGAGGTATAATCCTGAATTTCTCCTTAAATCAAATAAATAATATAATTCCAGTTTACATTTCCAACTCAAGACAGAGGGAGCAGTATGCAGAATACATGTGTGCAGCTGTCCTTCAAGGAGACAAGACTTTTCTGTTCTGGGCACCAACAGAGCTTTGCACTTCAGCCATCTTCCCAGGCAGCATTTTTAATTAAAGTTGTAACTTATCCCAAGGAAGAATCCAGGAAATATCTGGATCTTTTCTTCCTTTCGTCAGTCCTCTGCCCTAGGCAAGGAGATAATGAACTAGTCACTTCAAAATAGTGCTCACAGTGAGCTAATTTATTTTGTTATATTTTGGAGCTTGGGGGTTAGTACAGGCTGGGGATTTCTCCCAGAATATTTTGAGCTGACTGGAAAGGCAAGCTTATTTTCTCCAACCATTCAGTTCTTAAGCAGAAAGACATGAGGAGCATTGCGGTGTTTAGTCAATATATGTTGAATGTTTCAAGAGCTAGATGGAGAATGCAGAGGTGTGGTTGTGGCGTGCAGTCAGTCCCTCCTTCCTGCAGAAGGACCTTCTTGTCAGAGTACCCGTGAGCTGTGGCATGTGTGTGCTCTGCGTGAGCAGCTGAACAGGCTTCCCCTGCAAGCACCTCACAGGAGACGTGGGAAGCAGAAATACCTGTGGCTGTGCTGGACTTTCTCTCCTTGCTTGGCTACTTCCCCAACATTCAGGAGTAATTATCACCCCCACACAGCCCATTATGGTGCAGAATTTTAAATCCAGTCAAATTGTTCCCCTTGTCAAATTATTTCTCACTGCTAAACTTCCTAATCAACTCTCACGAGCTAGATTAGTTCCTGTTGCCTCATTTTCTTTGATGCCTTTGCTGCTGTAGAGAAGTCACATGGCAAAACCTAGGGAAAGGGCAGGGAAGCTGAAGACCCTCCTGTATCTTTGTCTGTCAGGAAAGTTATTCAGGGACTGAGACTTGCTGACTTGCAGTGGGCACTAAGCTGCGTCTCAGGCTGCTTCCCACGCCTAGGAAATCATAAAAGGAAGGGGAAAACTGAGGGGACTGAGGATGTAAGAAGTAAACCAGCTCACACTGTTGGCAGTTACTGTATGTTCTTGGACTAGATTTTTCCCACTACTGAGTCAGGTGTGGCACCAGTGTCACGCTTGTGGCATGAGAGGATGAAGAAAATAAGCATATAATTCTCTCCCTGCTGAAAATAAAAGACCTGGTAGCTCTTCTCCTGTTCTCCCGGTCTCTTGTTGCCTGTCTGATATTCTGCAGCTCAGCTTTCCATTTGCTGAGCCAACAGTCTCGGCTTAGACCTACCCCGCCCTTGCCGTGGACTGGCTCGGAGCATCAGGAGGGCACGCAGGGCTGGAGGTGCCCCTGCTGCCACAGGACAAGGCACCCCAGCTGTGCAGGGCACTGGGTCTGGGGTGGCCTCCCGAGCACAGACTGGGGCCAGAAATGGGCCCTGATGGAGGGCAAGGCTCACCGCTGGAAGAGCTTGTCTGGTCACCAGGGCCGGGCGAGATGCCCGTTTCGTGCCTGCTTGAAAGCTTTCTTCCTCCTGAAGAAGCGAGTACACTGAGCCACTGGGGAGGGCACTGCAGTGTTGGGTTGCATTAGAGGCACATGGAGAAACATTAAGTCACACGAGGGATGTGTTGGTCCATGAGACGATGAGTTGCAGCACTGCAGCTGGGACGTGTGTTTTAGCAAGGCTCCTAGGGGCATGAAGCCCCACCAAGAAGCTCCCGGTGCATATGGTGCAATGCGGCTGCGTTTCTCTCAGCCAGACTTACAGCCAGCAGGGAACCTTTCTGCTGATCGGAATCTAGCGTCAGATGGGACTAGCAGAACTTCTATGCAAGATCTTCTAAGGAAAGCAGATCTTTTAAGGAAAACCTGTGCCATTTCTACCAGCTAAAATCTTTTGTGTGTTATTTGACAGTATGTGAAACTCAAAGGATGAGAGTAAAGAGCAGGTGTCATGTGCGATCCATTCACTTCCAGTTTTTTGACTGGGGCACTTGTGGAGCTGAAACTTCAGGTAGAGCTCATAACAGGGTATAATCCAAGACTACAAATGCTTGTAGGAATCTCATGTACAAAATGGCTTTTATGAAGTCTGTACTTTTGGACTTGGAATATAGGGAGTTTGTGAAACCTAAGACAGTCTTCACTGTACTAATATTGATGTCAAACTTCCTAATGAATTCAGGATCTCATTTCCATTCATTGATATTTTTCTTTAGACCCAGTCCTAGACTTTAATCCCTTTCTTCAGTGGAGTAAACTATATTCATATCTGCCGTAGGACAAATCTGCTTGTATCCCATCAGAACCAGACATGAAGAAATAACCTAATTCTATATTTAGATGTATCTAATCTAATGCCTATATTTGTCCATTTTTTGATGGGCTTATCTAGATTTTCCTAAATTGTGATTTTCCTGTTGTATATTTATATCAGATTCTCCTGTTATATATTTATATCACCCAGTAGAGTTCCCATTAATGCCACCAAACATTCAACCTTGAGCAGTTACAGTAACTGCACAGGACACTGCAAGGAAATCTCTCTATTTATAGTGTAGTAAATCGGAAACCTACGTGGTAACACATGTTGAAATTCAACAGTGGATTTCAAAAAATGCAAACAGCAAACCAGAGGAATCAAATCTAAAATTACATTGATTTTGGTTGAAGGAAAAATATGAAAGGATAAGGAAATCAATGAAAGCCTGTCTGTTCAAAGTAAGTAGACCTCAGTTTTGAAAATAAACATGTCAATAATTATATGGCATGCTTTTTCCGAGTGGTGTTCATACTGGATGTTGCCCCTTTTTATTCAGAACCAGTGCTGAGGTAAATGCAAGTTCTCCATCTCTGTTCCTAGATTGGCAGCTTGATTTAATAGATCACTACAAATGCTTCACCTTTCACTTGGAGAAGTTTTCCAAATAGGGTCATTACTGTTGGGTGGTCAAGGTGCTGCCAAGTGTACAGGGAGCTCGCAGTTATCTTCTGTGTCAAGGAGACCCGTGTCTGCCCACGGCTCTGGGCAGATGTTCTGGCTCCGGTGATGCCACCTGAGGACAACGCTGATTCTGCTCATGGCTGTCCTGGGGCTCACAGCTGCCCACTACCTGGAGGTATCCATTTATCTACCCACCACACTGCGGTGCCAGCTCTGTGTGATCTGCACTGTGACTCATATTCATCCTTAGAAGCAAGATAACCCCACCAACATTTTTTTCTCTGGAGCATTCACAAGGTCCCTTCCACTGGCAGAACTGGGGCAGTGGCAACCTCCAACACAGATGTGGTGGCAGTCAGTGGGGAATGGTACAGCTGTTTGCAAACTGAATTTCTCTGTGTGTATATATGTGTGTATGTTTTATGGCCTGAGCATTTCTCTTTTAGAAGAAAAATGACCCACAGCCTACCATGAGAAGACTCACCTCTGTGGCCTAGTAAAGTGACTGTTTGTGCCACAGTCAGAGGAAAACAATGGCTCTTTTCCTAAAGAAGACCTCTTTGAAGTCAGTCCACTATGATTGTGGGTTAAGGAGCGTATTCTGTTTTTCTAACCCAAGACAAAGACTTCCCTGTATGAATGACACCCCCCCAATGTCATTCTTATGGGATGTTTGAAGAATGAAAGGAGGATTGAGTTATTATTATTAGCCTACCCATTTCCTCTGACTGTGCTATGAGTTGAAAACCTTCCTTTGTGATTTTGATGTTGTAGGGTAACTAGTTCCCTATAATTGTCCAAAAGAGAGAGATTTGTGGTCATACCGTGTTACATGTTTATGACTACACTCAGAAAAATTTGAATGACCCAGAAATGTTTGCCAGTATTTAAGGGGATTTGCTGAACACTGAATGGATCTCTATTACAATTTTGTGATGATTTTCTGCAGTCCAGATACTGCTTTTTATGCTGATTCTTGTAGTAAGACATCTCTTCCCGCATTCACCTCTTCTGTAGTGCGCATAAACACTTATTTAGTGTACATGTTACCAATTACTTTGGTTTTTACTCAATGATTAAATTGTTAAGTTGGATGGATTCAGTCGTATCTCATTTTACAATCAGACTAAGTCCTGCTTTTATTTTCATTCTCCATTCTAAGAGTACTTGGCATACTTATTTTTGGCAGTACACGTAAACCTAAGTCAGCATTACTTAATTTATAACATATCCTTGATATATTCTGGTCCATTGAACAAAAGAATGTCTTCACAACCTCTTCCGTAGACAAATTATAGCACTATGTGATTGTCTGCATTTGAAACATTCTTATGCTCTAGCCCACGTAGGACATTCAGTTCCTCCAGTCACATTCCTGTGTGGGATCTGGGTAGTAGCTACACCATAAAGGTTCATCCTGTGCTTACTTTATGGAACAGCCTTGATTTTGAACTTAGGTGCAAATCTTTTCCTCTGCTTACAGTTGTTATCTTTGGCTTGCAATAGGAGAAACAGCCAAGAGGTGCCAAAACCAGGGAAATTTCCTGGTTGCCAAATGTATTACTGCCAAGAACCCAAATATGTAAAAAGCAGACAATTGGATAGTCAAGGACATCTTTTCATAGCTCACATAAAACCAAATTATTCCAGATGTCTTAATTTTCATATTATTAGGAGCTTGATTTGTGTAAAGTAGTGTAAGACATGAAAATGTTGCTACTGAACAACTATAGGACACATACAAAGAGTAAAAATCTTATGGTTTTGATAAGAATTTGTAATAGCCATACCTATATATTGATAGATATATGTCCTTATCATATATATAAAGAAACTTAATTTTTACTAGCTGTTAGGGCATTTCATTCTATTTACATTCCTTTCCTAACAAACAGACATTTTCTTATTCAGTGCAGCAAGTTGCATTGGCATGTTTGTCAGAGGTTCACCTCCTCAAAGGTATTTAGGCAACTCTGATGTCAAAGGGAGCTTCTTACCTAAAATATCACAGAGGAGCTGGGTATGAACTCCTTACAAAAAATACAGGATAAAGCCACGTAGCCATGCTTCAACTCCACCAAATTTGGTGGCATTCCACCATTGACGAATGGCATAATTTGGTCTGATAACAATTTGCCATAGTTGGTCAAAAAAAGGAAAAAAAAAAAGAAAATATTTGCCATAGTTGGTCAAAAAAAAGGAAAAAAAAGAAAGAAAAATAAAGAAAGCAGGGGTGGGAGAAAGCAGAGAACAAAAGCAGAGTCCTGGAATTTCAGAAAAAAAGAGGAATCAATTCTTTGAGGACTGGAGAAAGCTGAAGAAGGAGTAGGAAGAAACCCCAGACATGGTCAAAGAAAAGTTCCTACAGGACTAAAGCTGAAAATAAAAATTTCAAATGTTAGCAATTACTTTCAGGATGTTATCAGCCGTCGCTCTGTGTTGTCATGGGGAGAAAAAGGCGTTACAGCATCAAAGGAAAGAAGGAATGTAATGAAGAAAGAAATTAGAGGAGTAATTTGCATCTATTTGGTGGTACAATCTTCAGAGGCACTTTTGTTAATTAGAAGGTTTGAGCTGTACATATTACAGTACTGAGAGGCTGGTGGAAGTCTCCTGAGATGTTTCCAGGCAGCAATTTGGATGGTCACAGAACATTTTTATAGCCCCACAATTTATCCGCAGTTATTTTTCCTTCATAATTTGAAACTTGACAGTCAGAAGGGAAAACAACCAACCTCTTGCAGGAGCCTGTTTCTGTGAGCAAACATAATACTGGAGAGCTCATCTTTTCTTCCAGAACTTTGGATAAGATGATGGTAATGGCATACTACTTCTATCCGCTGGAGCGTGACTATATTTGAGTGTACCCAGTCTTAGTTGTGACCATTTGTTCTTCTCTTGTATTGTGGGTTTTATTCCTTTTTTATTATACTTTTGTGAGTGTTCAGAGGTCTAGATATCTGCTCTGAAATAAGTAAATAGATAAAAAAATACATAAAGGGACAGAGAGAGTAATTCCCTGCTCCACTGAAGTCAGTGCAGACAGAACAACAAGCAAATTTAGCACGATTTCTCAAAGTGTTTATCACTTCAAATGTTACTTAAGTGGATTTTTTTTATCATTGGCATTTAAAATTTCCAATGGCAGAAGTTGAGCACTTAAGCCCATACTTCGTATGATTCAAAAGAAAGGTCTGATTTTTAAAGACCTCTTTACATGTTCCTCTGAAGCTGATCTGGTTTTCTATATACTTCTTTTTTTTTAAATCCATGGACATAAAACTTATCATCCATTGTACAGGAACTTCCCCACTCTGAATGCTTTTTCCTTCATCTGGGACTGTCTCTGGTCCTCAGGTTCTCCTTTCCCCAGGCATGTGTCCTGCTTCAGAACGTACCATGTCCCCGCCCCTTCCCTGTGTGCCCAGCTCCATTCATTAGGTGGATAATTGCCTGCAGCTATTTCACCTAAAAACAAGACTTTTTTCCAGTCCAATCTCATATCCCTGCTGGAGTTAAATTGAGTCACAGGGTCTAAAATTATCTCTGAGGACAAGTCTACAGAGGTAAATACAGTGGATTTAACTCTGTGTTTTCCTTATATTTTAAAGATGATTTTTTAAAATTTCAGTCTAAACATATATTTTCAAAACATATTTTCATTGAAAAGTATGGAGGGAAGAGCTCATTCGTTCCTTTTCACACAGCAGCCTTACCAAATACAGGAATCTCTGTTTTTTAAATCAAAACAAGCAGACTTGCTTTTCCC